>NW_019946451.1:0-15819 GCF_002910315.2 Salvelinus sp. IW2-2015 | reverse complement strand
CTACCAGTATACTCTACCAGTATACTCTACCAGTATACTCTGCAGTGTGTAGTCAGGGTTTTCAGGTCAAAATGACGGGTCACCTCGCTCATTCCCACGACCCTGCATCCCACATGCAAGGGGAAAGGCCCCTTCACTGCTAGTAGGTGGATGCTATGCTGGCTGACCTGTGTGTCACATCTCATAATTTTTAGACGCTGGGCGAGGAACTCTGCAGAAAGAAACATTGTGGCCTTCACATATATACAGGTAGGGGAAAGTCCTTTCCCAGCTAGTAGGTAGATGCTGGTTTGGCTGACCTGTGTGGGAAAGAAATTAGCAATGTCATGCAGTACATCACATGATTCTGAGCTTCTGGCTGAGACACTGCAGAAARAAATACTGAGATTCTTATTACAACTTTAATAGTGACAACGTTTCRGTATAAGGAAGGACTATATATTGTGCATGCCTTTTTGTGTCTCTAGGCCTATGTTGGATCACAGTGGTGCCAACCAGGGTAAATGCCTGTGTGTGATTCCAGAGCATGAAGTCAATCTGAGCATTGTCATAGCATTATAACAGCGTGGCAGCGGCTGGCGGCGGGGCTGGCGGGCGGGTTGCCAGTGGGGGTGGCGGGCGGGCTGGCGGCGGGGGTGGCGGCGGGGGCTGAACGCCTCAGCAGGTGCTGCCGGTCAGCTGGAAATGATGGATGATGGCGGGAAGGAAGGAAGATTCTTCTCTGTCAGAAACACCACCGCTCCCGTTTGTCAGGCAGCCCCTGGAGTGTCTTTAGTAGGCCACACACACACACCAGCAGGCGTGAAACAGCCCTGAAACMCAACAATGGTTGAATGTTTTATGGAGTGGTTGGGCCCGTTATGCTCTCTCCATCTGAGGGAAAATSGTGTCTTTTAACAGGTCCCCAGGCGCCTGTCCTAGACCGTCTGTGTAGTGTTGGTTTCCCTTCTCCAATCTCTCCCTCCCTCCTTTCATCTATCTCTTATCCATCTCTCTCTCTCTCTCTCCTCCCTCTGTCCCTCTCCCTTCTCACTGCCTCTGCTTTCTCTCTCCCTCCCCCTCTCACTCTCCTCCCTCCCCGCTCTCTCCTCCCCCGCCTCTCCTTCTTCCTCATCCTCTCAACGATACTGTCTGTTAGGCCGTTTCACACTGCATCTTTTATGTGTTGCGGTGTTGCTCTCTCTGTGACTTTACCATCATTCTCATTTCTCAACACCATGACTCATGGTTACAGTCAGATCATTGTAACATTGCGTAGTGAGAACAAACCTTCAAAGATTTGTGTATTTTAGTCAGCATATATAGGTGTGCCAAGTAGCCTGTCTCTGTCTCTACACTGCACAACTCTAGCAGCAGCTCTGTCTATACATTGCACAGCTATACAGCAGGCTTCAGCCAAGAATCAGCGTGTTATGAGCTTGCCAGGGAGATAATGGGGCTATATTTACATTTTAAGTCATTTTTGGAGACACATTTATCCAGAGTGACTTACAGGACAATTAGGGTAAGTGCCTTGCTCAAGGGCACAATGACAGATTTGTCACCTAGTCGGTTAGTGAATTCTAAAATAGCAACCTTTCGGTTACTGAGCCCCACGCCTTAACCAATATGCTACCATTAAGTGCTTTACTTATACGGGGCAAGAGGAAGAAGTGATTTGCAGGCGCACATTTCTCGCTCGTTAATTAGATTCAGAAGGGGAAAGGCGTCTGCCCTCGTCACTCTCCCTTTTTTCCTGCCTCAGGTTAAATGTGCTGTTCCCACTCGTCTGACTCCCCCCTGCTCCCCCTCTTTTCTTCTCCCCCCTTCCCCTCTCCTCTCCTCCCTTCCCTCCATGATGTATTCAGTTCACTTCCCAAGATGTATCCTGTCCCTGTTAGATTTTCTTGGCCCGCTGAGAGGAGCTAGCTGTCAGGAGGAGAGAGTTTGTGCTTGTTCGCTGTGAAAAATCTTTCCCCACTGTCTTAGCGACGTAAGCTACAGTAAATCATGGTGGGAAGGTGTGGATTCTGGCAGTGTCGGAGCTCTTCGCTCGCCCACCGTGGGAGTAAGTGGCTTTTGACCCAGACACTAATCGTTGTGCCACTGCCCCCCCTCCGGTGTTTGATGTTCTTTTGAGTTAAGTTAATGTCTCACTCTTTGGTGTTCAGGGCCTTCAACGTTTTTTAAAAGCTTCATCGCGTTCACAGAAACAAGATTGTATTCAAGCCTTTTTTTTAAATATTTATAACTGTGTCTTTTCCCCCTTTGGCACTGCTAAGCCAGGCCGAGCTGTAGGCCTACTGGGCTGGACGGTTATGCATCCTCATAGTTGTGGAACTGCTGCTGGAAAGCACCAATGTGATATAAAATATCCAAGCCACCCAGTTCAGGACGGATTATCTATAGTCTAATAGTTGTGAATCAGGCATTTCATATACGCATGCGTATACACACTCGTGTCTGACCTACATAACCATCAAAAGTTTGGGACAAACCTACTCTCATTCGAATTTTTTTTCTTTATTTTTTACTATTTTCTACATTATATAATTATAGTGAGATATCCAAACTATGAGATAATTAACACACTATGGTCACGTAGTAACCAAAAAAAGTTGTTTAAACAAATCTTTAAATATATTTTTAGATTTTTCAGAGCCACCGTCTTTGTCGTTATGACAGCTTTGCACACTCTTGGCATTTTCTCAAAGCTCACCTGGAATGCTTTCCAAAAGTCTTGAAGGAGTTCCCACATATGCTGAGCACTTTGTTGGCTTCGCTTTTCCTTTCACTCTGTGGTCCAATTCATTCCAAACCATCTTATTGAGTTGAGGTCGGGGTGATTTGTGGAGGCCAGGTCTATCTGATGCAGCACTCCATCACTCTCCTTCTGGTCAAATAGTCCTTACACAGCCTGGAGGTGTGTTGGGTCATTGTCCTATTGAAAACAAATTGATAGTAGCTCCCACTAAGCACAAACCAGATGGGTGGCGTCTCGCTGGCATAATGCTGTGGTCGCCATGCTGGTTAAGTGTGCTTTGAATTCTAAATAAATCACTGACAGTGTCACCAGCAAAGCACCATCACACTCCTCCTCCATGCTTCACGGTAGGAACCCACACTGCGGGAGACTCTCCGTTCACCTACTCTCGCGTCTCATAAAGACAAAGCGGTTAAAACCAGAAAATCTCACATTTTCCAATGGGTTTAATATGCCATTGCTCGCTGGTTTGCCAAGCAAGTCTCTTCTTCTTATTGGTTCCTTTAGTAGTGTTTTTTTCCGCAGCAATCGACCATGAAGGCCTGATTCATGCAGTCTCCTCTGAACAGTTGATCTTGAGATGTGTCTGTTAATTGAAACTCTGTTAAAGCATTTATTTAGGCTGCAATTCTGAGGCTGGTAACTCTAATAATAACTATCTCTCTGCAGCAGAGGTAACTCTGGTCTTCCTTCCTGTGGGCAGTCCTCATGAGAGCCAGCGTTTTCATCATTGCTCTTGATGGTTTTTGCGTTGTTTCATCCACTCACTTGAAGAAACTTTCAACATTTTTGAAATGTTCTCTATGTGGACTGACCTTCATGTCTGAAAGTAATGATGACTGTCAATTTATCTTTGCTTATTTGAGCTGTTCTTGCCATAATATGACCTTGGTATTTTACCAAATAGGACATCTTTCTGTAATCCCACACCTACTTGTCACAACACAATCTGATTAGGGCTCAAACACATTAAAAAAGGAAAGAAATTCCACAAATTAACTTTTTATTAAGAGCACAACTGTTAATTGAAATGTATTCCAGGTGCATACCTCATGAAGCTGGTTGAGAGAATGCCAGAGTGTGCAAAGCTGTCATACAGGCAAAGGGTGGCGTAATTTGAAGAATCACAAGTATAATCTAGACACTTTTTGGTGTACTACATGATTCCATAGGTGTTATTTCATAGTTTTGATGTCTTCACTATTATTCTACCAATGTAGAAAATAGTAAAAATAAAGAAATACCTTGGAATGAGTAGGTGTGTGTCAAACTCGACTGTACTTAAACTGTGTTGTACAATTTGTTGTGTGGTTTGTAGCCTTGGCTGAGTGCCAAATAGTTTAAATCAGACAGGTGCATCTGTTAAGGATGAGCTAGCCAGCCCCTAAGTGCGCTCTAATAATAGCCATTCTGGATCTGCTTGTGTCTGTCTACATGGTGCTAATAAGTCATTTTGACATTGTTTTTAGTCTTACATTTCCTTCACTAAAATTGCTGACTTAGTTGCAGAATGCCTTGTGAGTAGTTGAAGTGAATAGCTTAGTCTAGCGAGGAAAGCCTGGCCTAAACAGGGAAGTTGAGCAGGTCTGTCTGAATCGTTGGGGAAGTGGAGGTGCAGTCTCTGAAGGAGCGCAGTATCAGTGATGTGATTAGAATTTTAAAAGGGCAGCAGGTAGTCTGAAGAGCGTTGGGCTGTGGTAGAATTACAACATTATGTTAATCACTTACTTTCATATAGGAATGTAGGCCTTATTTAGTACATCCCCACTGTCTGTTTTTCTGAGGCAACATAATAGGGGTTTTTAGAAACTCTCGTGGCTGTGTGAACTGAGAGGAGCCTCTGAGATTTATACGCTGACAGTCGATTTTATGTGGCTTGGTGATAAGACAACATTTCATTTTGACGTGAACGTTCGATTAAGCAGTGTCACGTCCTGACGTTCTCTGATGTGGATCAAATTAGGCAGCCTTTCCACCTGTTGTTTATGGGGACTTGATTTGTATTGTTGCTCTTTTAGCCCTACAAAGCTGGACGTTCGTTTTGTTTACTCTTTCTTGTTTTGTGCCGGTTATCTAAATTAAAAAAATGATTAACCTACCCCACGCTGCATCTTGGTCCGACCATCCTTCAACAAACGTTCGTTACAGGCAGCCTCCTGCACCTCTCTGATTCAGAGAGGTTAATGCGGAGAGTACATTTCGCGTTGAAGGCATTCAAGTTGTTATCAAACTGATCGTAGTGATCCCCCTTCCCCTTCTAATCCCTGAACAAGAGCAGTCGCATTGAGCACCTCTCGGAGAAGTGGGTTTTTGTAATCTCACGTACCTGCTCTCCCCCTGTCTGCTGTGTGCCAACGTGGTATATCGGTGTGTCTCTAGTGTCTGTGTCTTGCCCGCTTTCCTCTATTCCGCCCCCTACGCTCCGTCTGCAATGTTTGGCCCCCCTTGGCCTCCTGTGTTGTCCCGTATCATCGTGGAAATGGGAGCATTTGGGCTCTCCACCTGGAAATTTACCTGCTGGTCATCCTGTCCTTGGTGGAACTAATTTCGGATGCGATGCACCTGCAACATCACGCTATAGTTAGAGCTAAATGTCAGCATCAGTAGAAATAGAAGTTACTAGGACATGGACATTCCCCTTCAATGTCAAATGAGACATGAATAGGTGAATAGTAATTCCATATTCTACAGGTTTTATGGCTCTCTTTAAGTCCTGTTTTACAGATTGACATTAGTCTTTCCCCCCCAAGCCTCGGAAGTGGCAGTAAATCGGCTCTTGGAATCAGAGGTGGCTCTCTTTAATGGTGGATTATATATATATTTCTTGTGAATTGTTAGACCCTGACTGTCTCGACTTCTTCCGAAGTGGTCCCTCTCTTGTCGGTGGCGTTCGACGTGTCCGTAACGCGGCGACCCTTCTTGCCATCGCTGATCCCTCTTTCATTTTTCCTTTGGTTTGTCTTGTTCTTCCCCTCCACCTGGTTCCAATCCCATCAACTTACATGTTGGTAATTAAAACCCTCTGTCCCCTCTTCGACCTGTCGGTGATGTTTATGTAATGCCTTGTGCACATCTTGCTGGTGGTGCGTTGGTTAGTACCCATTTATTTATATTACTTCTGTTTGTCCGGTGGTTTTTTGTTTATTAACTGCGCGTTAAACAGTTATTTTTCTCTCCTGCGTCTGACTTCTCCTGCCGCCAGTTCCACTCCTTACACTGACCTTTCTTCTGACTGTTTACTGCTGAGCTTCAGTGTGTACGCTTCGCTAGGGGAGCATAGGGCGTAGACCTGGGTTCACTAATACTATTTTAAAATCTTTCACAATTATGTGAGTAGTTTGCTTTAGCGCCTGGAGAAGAATGTGTTCTCATGGTGGATGGATATTGCCGGTTTCTATGACGTTATTCTAATTGGCTTGCTTTTTCCAGGCAAGCTCAATCAACACAGCAAAAGATTCTAAATAGATTTCTGAACATAAGATCAGCTGGGCTGGAGCGTTGGATTCACATCACTCCTCCTCCTCTCTAAGGACATGTAAATAAGCAGGACTGGTTCATTATCTACCGAAGTGATTAATGCTAGTATGCTCACTGTGTTACATTTTGCCGTTGAGCCACACAGGCCTTGGTTGGGGTCTGCACTCTATCCCTATATAGGTGGCATGCTTTGACAGTGCCCATAGGAGGTTTCAGTCCAAATGTAGAGCCATATATAAGGAAACCCATGGTGCGGGATCTTGGACGCAGGGCCTGGCGTTAGTACACGTATTTCTCACTAATAACCCATAAACCGGCATAGGTCTTGCAAATACAGTTTTCTTCAATAACGTGTATTGATTCTCTATAAAGAGGGCTGTCATGTGGTGTATTTATGTAAGCGTTGATGTGTTGAGAGGGAAAGGGGCTTTGGGATGTAATATCAGCGAGAAGTCGACTAGGAAGCGGATCAGGTCTAAGACACTCCATTTGTATTCTTGTCTGGTTATTTCAATTCTCTCTCTTCCCCATGCCGGTCAGGCACGCACACTATCGCACTGCTCTCGTGATGGCGAAATTGATTAGCTCCCATGTTGATGTTTATTGTTTGGAAATAGTGACTGTGCACGCCACTGTGAATGCTGCAAATATAGGTCATAGATAGAGAATATTCGATGATCATTCTCTGCACACAACAAACGCGGTTAGTTATTCCAATTCAGGCCAGAACAGGTACCTTGTTAACTTGGTGAAGCCCTTACACACACGGTTTAAGACACACCACACCAATGCATACCCGTAGTCTATAGTGATCCACACTACAGAGTGTTCTCTTGCCCTGCGCTTTGCTGATTTTAACAATCCTCTTTACCACTGCTGAAAAAAAAAAAGAAAAAAAAAAAAAAGCAGATTTTATTTCTAATGCAATTTACTGTGATCCTGTTACAAGGAGAAATTGATGCTTGTACTTTCGGTAGGTCTGTTACTCAGAGAAGCCCAAGGGGCTCGAAATGGCAGCGATGGGTAGAAAATAGAGGGAGGGGGGTATGGAAATAGAGGAATGAGAATTATTGGAGCTTCACGGTCTATTAGTCATAACTGTATTGCTGCATAGGCTGCTGATGAGGCTTGTCCCCAGCCGAGTCCTCTGGGTTGGCTGCGGGCAGAAATATAGCAGAGACCATACGCCATTTATGATTCTGCTGAGGTTACTCTACACAGTGGGTTTCAATGGTGAGGTCAGTTAAACTTGTAACCCTGCCTTACAGATACTTGAGCGTGTTGGTGGTGTGTGGTGTGTGTGTGTGTTGTGTTGTGGTGTGTGTGTGTGTGTGTGTGTGTGGCTGTGTGTGTTGTGGTGGTGTGTGTGTGTGTGTGTGTTGTGTGGTGGTGTGTGTTGTGTGTGGTGTGCGTTCATCGCCGCACCGCGGCTGTGGATAATGTTGTGTGTGTCGTGTGGTGGTGCACGCACGTTGTTACATATCTCGGCCTATACCTGTCCCTGCTTCTGCTTGCTCTCTCGAGTCTTTGTGACTGTTTCTGGTCTGTCTGAAGTTTCTTTTCTTAGTGGTTAAGCTCATAGATTGCTTTCATTAACATTTCTTAACTTTTATTTACATGTATGTGGGCTGTGTGGGTTATATTGCTGTGGTGATTGTGCAGTGTTGCAGGTCGGTTGGAGTTGTGATGTTTGTGAATTGACTGACTCAGTTGGGTAGTAATAAGAGGTTTCCTGGGGGATATACCATTATTTGCTGACATTTCTTGCTGGGCGGCGGTGAGGGGTGTTTGTCTTTTCATCTAAGGCGGGTGGAGACGACATTTACGTGGAGCTAGCACAGAGTAGAGTGAAGACGAGGGACTGGAGGGGATGCAGTGTGAGGGCTACTGGTTATTATGTTTGAGAGGACAGACAGTGCTGGAAGTGGACAGGACAGGGCGGTGCGGAGAGGCTGTAGATGTTGGAAGGACAGACAGGCTGAGGGTGACAGGAGACTGTAGAGTGAGAAGACAGACAGAGCTGCAGGGCTTGGAGTGGACAGGGTGACAGGGACAGGAACGACATCTTGTCGTACGACTTGTGGAGTGTGAAGAACTGGCCAGGCTGATTACCATGCAGTGCGGCTCTCAGTGATGTGAGCACAGGAACCAGGAGCACTCCGGCAGACTTTGGTCTAGTGATACGAGACTGCAGTTCATGGAAGAGGGCCAGGTAGTGACTGTCTTGCACTCGCAGTGGAAGCAGCGCCTTCAGAGGCAGCGCGGTAGTGAGTGCGCGGACGGACAAAGGTTAGCCTGTAGGCGTGCCAAAGCGGATACAGCTGCGGCTGGGGAGATGGACGGACAGGAGACTGTAGAACAGGTGAAGACATAAGCAGCTGGTCAGGCGACAGGGGAAAGGACTTCCGACGCCTTAGATTGAAGTGGCACTACGTCGCTTCATCCCCGCCGCGCCAGCGCAGTATGTGTCCCATCAATTGGAATCCCCAAGCGTTTTCTATTTCCCTGTCGTACTTATCGACCATCCCCCTGGAGCTGGCCTCCACAGCTTTAACCACCGCACTACTATGTTAGAGTGATTGAGCTTTGAGGCTATAACTGAAAATGACTCCTTTCAGGACAGGAAACAGTTTTCCTGTTCAAGCTCCTGAACGGGTTTGGTGTTGCCAAGGAAGGGCCAGTATAGGCATGAATGTACATGGTGCGGTGCACACTACAACGACACACACACTACACACGCGTGCGTGCGTGCGCACACACACACACACACACTAACTACACACCACACACAACTCACACAACACACAGCACACACACTTCACACACACCAGACACACACACAGCAACACACACACACACACACACACACAACATTTTATCAACGGCTCAAGTATCTGTAACAGGGTTACAGTTTAAAACGTGGACCTCGGACCATGAAACCCTGTTAGAGTGCTCAGCCAGATTCATTGGCTGTGGTCTGCTATTATTCTGGGCCCGGCTACCCAGAGGAACTCGCTGGACAGCCTCATAGCAGGCCTGGCCAAGCAATACATTGCTAATAGGCCGTGCTCCAATTCTCTTCCATATCTATTTTCTACCTCCTCCCTCTCTTCCTCCGTCGCTCCATTTCGCCCTTGTTGTCTGGGCTCTCTGAGAACGTGACCTCCGAGCTAGCATCATTGCTCCTGTCAAGGTCACATGGTGTGTTGCCATTCGTAATCTTCATCAAGTGTAAAGGAGGATTGTTTAATAATAACAAGCAGGCAGAGGAACTCCTGTAGTGTGGATCACTTATAGGACTACTGGTGCATTGGGTGTGTCGTCTACGTGTGTGTGGGGCTTCACCAATACAGGTACCTTGTTCTGGGGCTGAATTGAAATAACTACCCGTGTTTGGGATGTGTGCAGGGTATGCACTTCGTATGGAACATGGTCTATCTTGACTTATTGTGCTCGTTACCGGGTCGGCCACTTCTTTTCCAACCAAATAAATTCCAAATTGGAGCTAGGATTCATTTCCCAATCACGAAGCAGTGTACAGTGTGCGTGTCCTGACCGCGATAGAGTAGAGAGATTTTAATAACACGACAAATAATCAAATTGAGTGGTCTTAAAGCTTCCGTTCCTTCTGGTCGATTTCTCTGTGAGTATCTAGATCCCCAAAGCCCCTGCCCCCTCTCAGAACACGTCATCTTCATAAATTACACCAACATGACAGGCCCTATTATAGAGATCAATACAGCTCTAATGATAAAAAGGGCTGTTTGGCAAAGACCTTGTCCCGGGTGTTTCGGGTTATTTAGTGATAATAGTGTTTTTGACGCCAGGCCTCGTTCCCAAATGGCACTCGGTATCTTATATAGTGCTCTAATTTTGACCTAAACCCCTAGGTGGGCCCTTGGTCAAAAAGCAGTTGCACTATATAGGGAATTAGAGTGCCCCAGGACCCAACCCAGGCCTGTGTTAAGATGTAACAATGTGGAGCATTACTAGCATTAATCACCTTCGAGTTAGATAGATGGACCCAGAGTCCTGTTTTTAATTTAACATGTCTTTAAGAGGAGGCAGGAGAGTGATGTGATCCGCGTTCCCCAGCAGATCTATGTTCAAATTACTATTTGAAGATATTACTTGTCTGTGTCACTTGATTGAAGCTTGCCTTGGCAAAAAATGCAGACCAATGAATACGTTCAGAGACCGCAAACTTCTCACCCATTTAACACTCAGGCAGTGCTTAAAAGCAAAACACTCAAGTATTTGAAAGATTTGAATAGTATTGAACCCAGGTCTTACGGCCCCAGCTCACTAGCAGAAAGCAGTACACCACTGAGCTCAGCAGTACAGTTAGAGAGGTCAGTGATAAGGGGATGCGAATGGCGGCAGAGAAGGTCAGATCGCAGGAGAAGAAATACACTGTTTCCAACCGGCGCGTTTATAACAAAAACCACCGGAAACAGAATAATAAATAAAATGTGAGGTTTACAAACCCAACGCCACAGGAAAGATTGTGCCACAAGGCACTTACAATAAAACATCAACCGACAGGAGGTATGAGGTGGGAACAGCAGGGTTAAATACACAACATGTATTGATGGATTGGACCAGGTTGTGAGGGAGGACAAGACAAACCAAAGGAAAAATGAAAAAGAGTACCAGCGATGGCAAGAAAAGGTCGGCGACTTCGGACCGCCGGAACGCCACCCGGAACAAGGATAGGGACCAACTTTCGGCAGAGTCTGGACTCAAGTCAGGGTTCTACTTCAACAAGAATATAATATAATAATATGATCCATCCACTTAAAGGCAGCATAACCAGCTCTCTGTCCGAGCCGCTGGGAATTCTTGTCACCTGAATGTCATCTAAAAACAGACTAAAGAGAGCCATACAAAACTGTAGAAATTAGAATTACGTAGTCCACCTATCCATGGGTCTCATGACTTGAAAAGGGGATGTCATTCTAGTACTTATTTCTATGATGCTGACATTTGCTCTAACTATAAGCGTTATGTTCTGCAGGTGCCATTCGCTCCGATTAGTCACCAAGACGGATGGGACACAGCAGGTTTTCCAGGGTGAGAGCCAAATAGTCCCCATTTCCCTGAGTAGGGACAAACAGGGGGGCCGTGGGCAAACTGCAGAACGCGAGGGGGCGGATAGACAAGCGGGCATGACAGACACTAGAGACACGATTATACAACGTTCGGGGACCACAAGAGTCGGGGGAAGAGGGGTACGTGGAGATCAAAAAGTTCCACTTTGGCTGAAGAGGTGCGACTGACTTTGCTCTTGTCGGATATAGAGGGGATAAGGGGGGCGATACCTAGTCAGTCTGTTACAACTGAATGCCTTCAACCGAAGAATGTTTATTCTTCCGCATTAAGCGGCTCCTCTGACTTCGAGAGGTGGCAGGAGGCTGACCGGCTGTTAACGATCGTTAGTTTGAAGATGGTCGGACCAAGATTGCCAGCGTGGGTAGTTATTGCATTTCTGTATTTAATATAACTTCGGGCGGAACAAAAACTAAGAAGCCGTATACTTCACAACGAAAACGTGGCCAGCTTTGTAGAGCCTAATAAGAGACAATACAAAATAGAGTAAGATCCCATTAAACCAACAGGTGGGAAGGCTTGCCTAAAGTTTTCCCAATCAGAGGCAACGTTCAGGTGACGTGACATCGCCTTAATCGAATACGTTCACGTCAATGGGAAATGTTGGTGCTTATCACCAAGCCATCTAATCGACTTAGTCAGCAGTTAAATCTCAGGAGGGCTCCTTCTCGAGTTTCACTACGGCCACGAGAGTATCTAAACCCCTATTATGTTAGCCTTCAGGGAAAAACAGACACGTGTGGATGTACTAATGGCCTTACATTCCTATATGAAGTAATGTTGATTATACATTAAATGTTTAATTCTACCACAGGACCCAACAGCTCTTAGACTCACTGCTTGCCTCCTTAATCTAATCCCAGATATACTATGCGCTCCTTCAGGGCTGGCCACTCCACTTCCCCAAACGATTTCAGAAGGACCTAGTCAGACTTCCCTGTTTAGGGCTAGGCTTCCATCGCTAAGGACTCTATTCAATCTCAACTAACTCACAAGGCATTCTGCATCAGTCAGCAATTGTTTAGTGAAGGAATGTAAGACTAAAACAATGTCAAATTGATTTATTAGCACCATGTAGAGGCAGACACAAGCAGATCCAGAGAATTGGCTATTGATTAGGCGTCCACTTAGGGGTGGCTAGTCTCTCTTAACGGATGACCGGGACTTTAAACTATTTGTGGCACTAGCCAGAGGCTACAAAACACACAATAAAATGTTACCACCAGTTTTGACGTACCAGTTCGAAAGCTTTTGGACACACCTCTCATTCAAGGCGGATTTCTTTATTTTTACTATTTCTACATTGTAGAATAATAGTTGATTTAGACATCAAAACTATGAGAAATATAACAACCTATGGCATCAACTGTGTAGGTAACCAAAAAAGTGGTCTAGATTTCTATACTTTGTGATTCTTCAATAGCCACCCTTTGCCTGTGTGATGCAGCTTTTGCACACTCTTGGCATTCTTCTCAACCAGCGTTCATGAGGTATGGGGGCACCTGGGATACATTTCATTAACAGTTTGCCTTCTTAAAAGTTAATTGTTGGAAATTTCTTCCTTTTTAATGTGTATTGAGCCATCAGTTTGTGTTGTGACAAGGCTTAGGTGTGGGATTACAGACAGATGAGTGCCTATTTGGGGTAATTAATACCAAGGTTCATTTTATATATGGCGAAGAACAGCTAAATAAGCAAAAGATTAAACTGACATCTAATCGGATTACTTTTCAGACATGGCTCAAGGATCAAGTCAATCAGAGATATACATTTTCATTAATTTTATGTTTTTGAATTGTTTCTTCAGAGGTTTCTGCCTAGCTGATGAATTTTACATTACAATACATAATGCGGAAAAAACCATCAAGAAGTTAAGCATAATGATGAAATCTGTGCTTCGTCATGTATGGTATTGCCACATGGAGGTAAAGAAGACCTAGACTTGTTACCTCTGCTGCAGAAGAAGGAATAAGTTAACTTACGAGTTACCTTGCCTCCAGAAATTGCAGCCTAATAAAATTGCTGAGATACAAGGAGTTCGATGTGGTATTAACAGACCACATCTCAACGTTTATCTACGTGTTTCAGGAGTTGACTGCTCGGGATTTGAATCAGTCTCTTTTCTGATGGTTCGAATGGGCTGCGGATAAAACACTACCTATAAATGACACCTGAGATAAGAGAGAAGAGACTTGCTTGGGCCAAGAACAGGCAAGAAAGAGTGTTATTCAAGCACATGGACTATAAACCATGGAAATGTGTAGATTTCTGGGTGTAATCTCGCTTTGTCTTTATGAGGACGCCAGAGTAGTTTTTCGGGTTGTTAAGCGGAGAGAGTCTTCCCGCATATTGTGTGGGTTTTTTCTTCTTCACCGTGAGGATGCATGAGAGCTGATGAGGTGTGTTGGGGGTTCATGAATGTGTTGTTATTGGCTTTTGGTTGTGATTTGGTGCTTTGCGTGGGTGACCATGTCTCACGTTATTTATTGATAGAATTCAAAAGCACACTTAACCTCCAGCATTGGCGATCCACCAGCTATTTGTATGTCAGCCGAGGGACGGCCATCCCTATTCTGGTTGGGTTTGTGCTATATGTGTGGGACATATCAGTTTGTTTTCATAGGATCTAATGGACCCTAGACTAGCACTTCCGCGCTGTGTGAAGGACTATGTGACCTGAGAAGAAGGGTGTGGAGTGGAGGTGGCTTGTCATTCAGGATGACCTGGTCTTCTCCACTATATCACGCTCGTAGATACTTTCAACTCGAATGATTAAGTATCGGTGTGGAAGGTGCATATTGTGAGCACATGAGCGTGAGGATAAGGAGGCAGCCAATTTCAGAGGGTTCTGTCTCAGCATATGTTTGGGTTATTCCTTCTTGGGTTGGCTTAAGGGGCTGGTTTGTGGAAATAGCAGTGTCCAGGTTGTAAGGATTGTGTTTTTTGAGTGGAGGAATCATGTCTTCCAGTGTGTGTGTGTGAATGTGATAGCGTTTGGGCTATCGTAGTGTCATGTGAGGAAGGTGGCTACTCCCTTTGAAAAGATCTAAAAGTATATTTAGTGATGTTGTTATACATTCTTTTGTAGGTGTGGCTACAGTGAGAGTTCTCCCTGCCTATTTGGTATGAATTTCTGTTTAGTGGTTTAGGTGTTGCTCTTTCATATAGTTTTGATATCTTTCACGGTATTGTATGTTTGAATATAGTGTAGAGAGAATAGTAGAAAAATACAAGCAAAAAACCGTTGAATGAGTTGGGTTCTGTTTTTATGTTTCAAACCTTTTTGACCTGGGTTACTGTAGGTTGCATATCGAGCGGGTGTGTGTGTTTGATGTAGCTTTTATTGCTCGCTGTGTATATATTGCAAATGCGGTGGATTCAGCAGCTTTGAGCTTATTATGGATGGCGCGTCCTGAAGTATTATTTCTTGGTGTGCTTTGGTTCTGATTTCTATAGGTCATTCATTTCGTGCTTTTCTCCTAGCACTGAGTCTCCTAAGGTAGAGTCTGGATATGATTGGTGGCGATTGGAATTCAGGTCCAGGCCGCGTGGGAGTAGGCGCGTGGGAAGCTCCGGCCTGGGGTGGCTTAGGGCATGTGCTCCATAAAGGGGGAAAAGACACCTTCAGTTATTTAGATTTTTGTAAAAAAGCTTGATTACGAATCTTGTGCTTGTTGAACGGCTCGGATGGAAGTGCTTTTTAGATAGAGTTTAACGTGTGAAGTTCCTGGCTGAACTGCTAAGAGCGTGGGTGAGACATTAACTTAACTTTTAAACAGTAATAATCGAAGACCAGGGTAGGTGGTGGGCCAGGTGTGGTCACACGATGTAGTTGTCTGGGTGTCTATAAGCCACTTTACTCGTCTTCACGGGGTGTTCTGGGCGAGCTCATGAGCTCCGATCCACTTGCCATGAGATCCACTGACCTTCCCACCAATGACTTTAGGCCTGTAGCTACGTGACGGTGCAGATAATAGATTCAGTGGGGATGGATTTTTCACCAGCGGACGGCGAGGCTGAACTTCTGCTTGCTCTCGGCGCTTGACAGCTAGCTTCATCTTGTTCTCTATCTGTTGTCCTCAATGTTTGATAGCAAATCAGTTGATTGTGTGACGGATACGTCTTGAATGTGTGAACTGAATGGTTGAGTTACATTCATGGAGTGAGGAAGGGTAGTGGTAGAGGATAGGAGTTGGGAAGGGGGAGATAGTATAAAAGAGGAGGTGAAGCAGGGGGGAGGTTGTCCAGACTCGAAGTTTGGACGAGCACATTATAAACCTATGTTGCATGTGGAGGTGCAGGAGAGAAAAAGGAGAGTGAGTGACGACGGGCAGGAACGGCACTTCGCCCTCCTTGAATCTAATTAACGAGCGAGAAATGTTGCGCTGGCAGAATCACTTCTGTCCTCTTTGCCGGTAAGTAAAGCAGGCATTATGGTTAGCATATTGGTTAAGGGTGAGTTGGTCGTTTTGGGTTTTGGGCGAGTATAA
>NW_019946450.1:37668-38826 GCF_002910315.2 Salvelinus sp. IW2-2015 | reverse complement strand
TGTCTGTTACTTGAACTCTGTGAACCATTTATTTTGGATGCAATCTGAGGTGCAGTTAATTCTAATGAAATTATCCTCTGCAGCAGAGGTAACTCTGGGTCTTCCTTTCCTGTGGCGGTCCTCATGAGCGCCAGTTTCATCATAGCACTTGATGGTTTTTGCGACTGCACTTGAAGACACGAATTGACTGACCTTAATGTCTTAAATTAATGATGGACTGTGGTTTCTCTTTGCTTATTTGAGCTGTTCTTGACATAATATGGACTTGGTCTTTTACCGAATAGGGCTATCTTCTGTATACCACCACTACCTAAACAACACAACTGATTGTCTCAAACGCAACTTCTTCGGGATCGGTGTCCCTTCCACTGGATGGTTGAGCTAACGTAGGCTAATGTGATTAGCATGAGGTTGGAAGTAACAAGAACATTCCCCAGGACATAGACATATCTGATATGGGCAGAAAGCTTAAATTCTTGTTAATCTAACTGCATTGTTTAATTTACAGCAGCTATTACAGTGAAAGAATACCATGCTATTGTTTGAGGAGAGTGCACAATTTTGAACAAGAAAAGTTATTAATAAACAAATTAGGCATATTTGGGCTGTCTTGATACAACATTTTGAGCAGAAATGCAATGGTTCATTGGATCAGACTAAAACTTGGCACATACACAGCTGCCTTCTAGTGGCCAAATCTAAATTGCATCTGGGCTGGAATAATAAATTATGGCCTTTCTCTTGCATTTCAAAGATGATGGTTCAAAAAAAATACAAAAGAACGGTTGGGTTTTTCTTTGTATTATCTTTTACCAGATCTAATGTGTTATATTCTACTACATTCCTTTCACATTTCCATAAACTTCAAAGTGTTTCCTTTCAAATRGTATCAAGAATAKGCWTATCCTTGCKTCAGGTCCTGAGCTACAAGCAGTTAGACTTGGGTATGTCATTGTAAGAGAAAATAGAAAAAAGGGGCTAATCCTTAAGAGGTTTTAACTCCTCTAGAGGTTGTTACTACAGTCAGAATACATATTAGTTTCATTCTTATGTCTACYTTGAAGCAATAGTACCAAGAATATGCATATGCTTGCTTCAGGTCCTGAGCTACAGGCAGTTAGATTTAGGTATGTCATTTTAGGAGAAAATTGAAAAAAA
>NW_019946450.1:27722-30723 GCF_002910315.2 Salvelinus sp. IW2-2015 | reverse complement strand
CCTCCGTTCCCTGAGTACCTGCGTCACACGCTCCCATCCTAGGTACCTAGTTCACACATCTCCATCCCTAGTACCTGGTCACACCTCCATCCCTAGTACCTGGTCACACCTCCATCCCTAGTACCTGGTCACACCTCCATCCCTAGTACCTGGTCACATCTCCATCCCTARTGCYTACATTATWGTTTGCCACTTGGATTTTATCCATAGTTTTTCAATAATAAATAACTWTATTTTTCCATTSTGTTAATGATGGTGAATTGATTGATTTTCAAGTTGACGTTTTTTTTCAAGATCAGTGTTGAGAAGAGAATCTTCCAGTCCATTGGGTGTCTCACTACACTCCCATATGCCATGTCTTGATTGTTTTATTGACGGTGTGATGTCATCATGTTGATCATGTGATCATATTATGTGCTGTGTGTCTCCAGGGTGATAAGGAGGCGGAGCTAGGACTGCCCTTCTCTCCTCTGTGTGACCGCAAGTCAACCATGGTTGCCCATTCCCAGATAGGTGAGTTACATAACCTCAAGCCTGACAAGTCAACCATGTTGTCCCAGTCCCAGATAGGTGAGTTACATAACCTCAACCCTGACAACAAGTCAACCATGTTGTCCCAGTCCCAGATAGGTGAGTTACATAACCTCAACCATGGTGTCCCAGTCTCAGATAGGTGAGTTACATAACCTCAACCCTGACATGTGATACATTTCCATGTACAGTAAAGTAAGTATCATACATTGTGATATACAGTCCGTTTRGAAAATATTCAGACCACTTCCATTTTTCCATATTTTGTTACTTTACAGTCTTATTATAAAATGGATTTTAAAAAGATACACAATACCCCATAAACAGTTTTTGAGAAATCTTTATAGAAAGCCTTATTTACATAAGTATTCAGACCCTTTGCTATGAGACTCTAAATTGAGTTCAGGTACATCCTGTTTGCATTGCTCATCCTTGAGATGTTTCTACAACTTGATTGGAGTCCACCTGTGGTAAATTCAATTGATTGGACATGATTTGGAAAGGCACACACCTGTCTATATAAAGTCCCACAGTTGACAGTGCATGTCAGAGCAAAAACCAAACCATGAGGTTGAAAGAATTGTCTGTAGAGCTCCGAAACAGGATTGTGTCGAGGCACAGATCTGGGGAAAGATACCAAAAAATGTTTTCATCATTTAAGGACCCCAAGAACACAGTGGCCTCCATCATTCTTAAATGGAAGCAGTTTGGTACCACCAAGACTCTTCTTAGAGSTGACCACCCGGCCAAACGGAGCAATCGGGGAAGAAGGGCCTTGGTCAGGGAGGTGACCAAGAACCCGATGGTCACTCTGACAGAGCTCCGGAGTTCCTCTGTGGAGATAGTAGAACCTTCCAGAAACTCAACCATCTCTGCAGCACTCCACCAATCAGGACTTTATGGTATAGTAGAGTGGCCAGACGGAAGCCACTCCTCAGTAAAAGGCCAATGACAGCCAGCTTGGAGTTTACCAAAGGCACCTAAAGGACTCTGACCATGAGAAACAAGATACTCTGGTCTGATGAAACCAAGATTGAACTCTTTGGCCTGAATGCCAAGCATCACGTCTGGAGGGAACCTGGCACCATCCCTATGGTGAAGCATGGTGGTGGCAGCATCATGCTGTGGGGATGTTTTTGAGCAGCAGGGACTGGGAGACAAGTCAGCATCGAGGGAAAGATGAACGGAGGAAAGTACAGAGAGATCCTTGATGAAAACCTGCTCCAGAGCGCTCAGGACCTCAGACTGGGGTGAAGGTTCACCTTCCAACAGGACAACGACCCTAAGCACACAGACAAGACAACACAGGAGTGGYTTCGGTACAAGTCTCTGAATGTCCTTGAGTGGCCCAGCCAGAGCCCGGACTCGAACCCAGTATTAATTTGCATTATCAGCAAATTAATTTGTATAATTTCACTTTGCTTGTGAGAAGCATTAGCACAAGCAAGTCTGATTAGGCTTAGCTATACCACAGCCTCTGCCATAGAAACAAACAGCATGGCTTTGTGTCTGTGGTTGCACCTTTAAAATGCAGAAAACCACTCGTCTCTAGACAAAACGTTTTTTTTTTATTATCCAAAAGCCAATTTTTTCTACGAAAAACTTTTGTCACAAAAAATAGATGATTTGTAAAATGGATCAGATGAGAGAGTCCCATGTGCCTTGGTTGGTAAAGCATGGCTTTTGCAACGGCAGAGTTGTGGGTTCGATTCCCACGGGGGACAGGTACGCTCTGCTAAATAACAAAAATAAAAATACAAGTCATTACCAGTAATTAAATGAATAGGGAAATGTTAGTTGTGCTGTAGAATTGTTTATCCCATCAAGGTGTGCCACGGGTAAAAAATGGTTGCTAACCACTGGCCTCTATGTGTCTGTCTCCAGGGTTTATAGACTTCATTGTGGTTCCAACCTTCACCGTGTTGACAGAAATGACGGAAAATATTGTCATTCCGCTCATCAACGAGGCGTCACTCAGCCTGGCAGGGCTCAGACGCTCCAGGTACCACAATTCCTGCTTCTACTTCCTGTTTCTCCTCAGACCCTGTAGGAAAAGAGAGCATCGCCAACATAGTGCATCTTCTGGACCTATCAGTGTGTGGCACTGGGTCCAGGAGATGATGCGATCATCCCGCTCCAAGGACTGTGAGAAAGTCAAAATGAGTTTCAGGGCCTGTGAAGGATTGCACTGTTATACCCTCTCTGTTATATCCTGTTATACCCTCTCTGTTATATCCTGTTATACCCTCTCTGTTATATCCTGTTATACCCGCTCTGTTATATCCTGTTATACCCTCTCTGTTATACAGAGGGTCATACAGGATATAACAGAGAGGGTATAACAGGAATATAACAGGAGAGGGTAAATAAACAGGATATAACAGAGAGTGATAATCAGGATATATTACAGAGAGGGTATGAGGAGACAGTATATAAGCAGATATGAGGTGTATTAAGGCAGGATAATAAT
>NW_019946450.1:7891-27010 GCF_002910315.2 Salvelinus sp. IW2-2015 | reverse complement strand
TTTTGGAGAAATGTCTTCTAGTCTGATGAAACAACTGTGAAGCATTGGGGTGGCAGCATCATGTTGGGGGGTGCTTTGCTGCAGGAGGGACTGGTGCACTTCACAAAATAGATGGCATCATGAGGAGGAAAATGATGTGGATATATTGAAGACATCAGGATATACTCAAGACATCAGTCAGGAAGTTAAAGCTTGGTCGCAAATGGGTCTTCCAAATAGACGATGACCCCAAGCATACTCCCAAAGTTGTGGCCAAAAGGCTTTAAAAGGAGGAATGGGCCAAAATTCACCCAACTTATTGTGGGAAGCTTGTGGAAGGCTAACCCGAATCGTTTGAACCAAATTAAACAATTTAAGCAATGCTACCAAATACTAATTGAGTGTATATGTAAACTTCTGACCCACTGGGAATGTGATGAAAGAAATAAAAGCTGAAATAAATCACTGTCTCATTATTATTCTGACATTTCACATTCTTAAAATAAAGTGGTGATCCAACTGACCTAAGACAGGGACTTTTTACTAGGATTAAATGTCAGGAATTGTGGAAAACTGAGTTAAAATGTATCTGGCTAAGGTGTATGTAAACTCCGACTTCAACTGTAGATACATCCAGTTGGGGTGTCGGTGGATTGAAGAATCTTGAAGGCTCTTTCAATCACAACATAGGAAAGGAAGAGTTGTCTCAAATACCCTGCAGCCCAACTTAATGCAATAAGCACACGGGTTGGGTTACATTTCAATTCAGTCAATTTCAGGAAGTTCTCAAGATCTGAATGTCTGATTTGTCCTCGTTGCTTCAAAGAACGCTCATGTATAAAGTGCGATCCGTACTCTACATATGATAAGAAACAGCGATGGATGGAGGGATCACATATAGCAGTCTCTGTCCAGTAGAGAGCGTTAGAGCTTCAGCCTCCTGGTCTGCTGCTGATCCTAGTCCAGATGTATTGCTGAGGGAAATGACATAGCCTTCATGTTACCTGTCAGCAGAGGTCTGTGTCTCTTACCTTCATGTTACCTGTCAGCAGAGGTTGGTGTCTCTTACCTTCAGTGTACCTGTCAGCAGAGGTCTGGGTCTCTTACCTTCATGTTACCTGTCAGCAGAGGTTGGTCTCTTACCTTCCTGTTACCTGGCAGCAGAGGTTGGTGTCTCTTACCTACATGTTACCTGTCAGCAGAGGTCTGGGTCTCTTACCTCCATGTTACCTGTCAGCAGAGGTTGGTGTCTCTTACCTACATGTTACCTGTCAGCAGAGGTTGGTCTCTTACCTTCATGTTACCTGTCAGCAGAGGTTGGTCTCTTACCTTCCGTTACCTGTCAGCAGAGGTTGTGTTCTCTTACCTTCATGTTACCTGTCAGCAGAGTCTGTTCTCTACCTTCATGTTACTGTCAGCAGAGGTTGGTCTCTTACCTTCATGTTAACCTGTCAGCAGAGGTTGGTCTCTTACCTTCATGTTACCTGTCAGCAGAGGTTGGTCTCTTACCTCATGTTACCTGTCAGCAGAGGTTGGTGTCTCTTACCTTCATGTACCTGTCAGCAGAGGTTGGTCTCTTACCTTCATGTTACCTGTCAGCAGAGGTCGGTGTCTCTTACCTCATGTTACCTGTCAGCAGAGGTCGTGTCTCTACCTTATGTTACCTGTCAGCAGAGGTCGGTGTCTCTTACCTTCATGTTACCTGTCAGCAGAGGTTGGTTCTCTTACCTTCATGTTACCTGTCAGCAGAGGTTGGTCTCTTACCTTCATGTTACCTGTCAGCAGAGGGTTGGTCTCTTACCTTCATGTCACCTGTCAGCAGAGGTTGGTCCTTACCCATGTCACCTGTCGCAGGGTTGGGTTCTTACCTCATGTTACCTGTCAGCAGAGGTTGGTCTCTTACCTTCATGTTACCTGTCAGCATGTTACCTGCGTAGTCAGCAGGTTGGTCTCTTACCTTCATGTTACCTGTCAGCAGAGGTTGTGTCTCTTACCTTCATGTTACCTGTCAGCAGAGGTTGGCTTCTTACCTTCATGTTACCTGTCAGCAGGGTTGTGTCTCTTACCTTCATGTTACCTGTCAGCAGAGGTTGGTCTCTACCTTCATGTTACCTGTCAGCAGAGTGGTGTCTCTTACCTTCATGTTACCTGTCAGCAGAGGTCGGTGTCGTCTTACCTTCATGGTTACCTGTCAGCAGAGGTTGGTGTCTCTTACCTTCATGTTACCTGTCAGCAGAGGTTGGTGTCTCTTACCTTCATGTTACCTGTCAGCAGAGGTTGGTGTCTCTTCCTTCAGTTACCTGTCAGCGAAGTTGGTGTCTCTTACCTTCATGTTACCTGTCAGCAGAGGTCTGTGTCTCTTACCTTCATGGTTACCTGTCAGCAGAGGTTGGTGTCTCTTACCTTCATGTTACCTGTCAGCAGAGGTCGGTGTCTCTTACCTCATTTACCTGTCAGCAGAGGTTGGTGTCTCTACCTCCATTTTACCTGTCAGCAGAGGTTGGTGTCTCTTACCTTCATGTTACCTGTCAGCAGAGGTTGGTGTCTCTTACCTTCATGTTACCTGTCAGCAGAACTTGGTGTCTCTTACCTTCATGTTACCTGTCAGCAGAGGTTGGTGTCTCTTACCTTATGTACCTGTCAGCAGAGGTCTGTGTCTCTTACCTTCATGTTACCTGTCAGCAGAGGTTGGTGTCTCTTACCTCCATGTTACCTGTCAGCAGAGGTTGGTGTCTCTACCTTCATGTTCCTGTCAGCAGAGGTCGGTGGTCTCTTACTCCATGTTACCTGCAGCAGAGGTGGGTCTCTTCTCCATGTTACCTGTCAAGAGGTGGTCTCTTACCTTCATGTTACCTGTCAGCAGAGGTTGGTTCTCTTACCTTCATGACCTGTCAGCAGAGGTGGTGTCTTTACCTTCATGTTACCTGTCAGCAGAGGTCGGTGTCTCTACCTTCATGTTACCTGTCAGCAGAGGTGGTGTCTCTTACCTTTATGTTACCTGTCAGCAGAGGTTGGTGTCTCTTACCTTCATGTTACCTGTCAGCAGAGGTTGTGTCTCTTACCTTCTGTTACCTGTCAGCAGAGGTTTGGTCTCTTACCTTCATGTTACCTGTCAGCAGAGGTCGGTGTCTCTTTACCTTCATGTTACCTGTCAGCAGAGGTTGGTCTCTTACCTTCATGTTACCTGTCAGCAGAGGTCGGTGTCTCTTACCTTCATGTTACCTGTCAGCGAAGGTCTGTGTCTTACCTTCATGTTTACCTGTCAGCAGAGGTTGGGTTTCTTACCTTCATGTTACCTGTCAGCAGAGGTCGGTGTCTCTTACCTTCATGTTACCTGTCAGCAGAGGTCTGTGTCTCTTACCTTCATGTTACCTGTCAGCAGAGGTCTTGGTCTCTTACCTTCATGTTACCTGTGCAGCAGAGGTTGGTCTCTTACCTTCATGTTACCTGTCAGCAGAGGTTGGTGTCTCTTACCTTCATGTTACCTGTCAGCAGAGGTTGGTGTTCTTACCTCATTTACCTGTCAGCAGAGGTCTGTGTCTCTTACCTTCATGGTACCTGTCAGCAGAGGGTTGGTCTCTTACCTTCATGTTACCTGTCAGCAGAGGTTGGTGTCTCTTACCTTCAGGTGTTTTGGTCTTGTTCTGGTCACTCTGTGGAGACTCCGCCCCCTCTGACATAAGAGAAAATGTTTCCTGGAAAAACCCGTTTAATATACAGTATAATGACACCTACCATTCTGTAATGGTGGGCTGGTGTCTGCTGCACTTTCAGTCTGTGTCCTCACTCCATCCCTCTCTCCTGTCCTCACTCCATCCCTCTCTCCTGTCCTCACCCATCTCTTCTCTCCGTCTTCTCTGTGCGTCTGTCCTGATGAAGTGAGCTCCTCTGGACTTACCTCCTCTCTCCCTCCACCTTTCTTCCTCTCCCTCTTCCTCTCCCTCTCCCCCTGTGACTCTCTATCTCTCAGCTCTGTTTCAATTTTCTCTCCTGGGGTTCCATAGTGTCTTCCAGCAGCTCTCTCTCCTCCTCAGCCTCCCTCTGGCCTTCTCCTGTGTCTCTGGAGGAACACACATATACACACACACGCACGCACGCACACACACACACACACACACACACACACATAAACACAAAGTGTCAAGGGATATTGGTTTGGTGGTTGATTGGTCGATCGATCGATAAAACTACAGACAAGACACCTTTAGTGGCCTGTGTTCTTCCATCTCTCTCTGTTCTGATAAACCTCTTCGTTCCACAGAGCCTTGAGTTCTTCAGGTCCACAGCCAGTAGAGAAAAATGTCCAGTAGCACTGCCCTCTGACCCGGTACTCCTTACACTACCACGCTTAGCATCTCACCGCTAAACTGTTTAGACTGGAGAGAGGAGAGGAGTAAAAAGGTATCTACAGGGTTGACAGGGAGAAGACTGTTAGCACTAGAGGAGAGATAGTATGCTACAGGGTTGACAGGGGAGAACTGTTAGTTAACTGAGACTGGAGCACTAGAGGAGAGATAGTATCTACAGGGTTGACAGGGAGAAGACTGTTAGTAACTGAGACTGGAGCACTAGAGGAGAGATAGTATCTACAGGGTTGACAGGGAGAAGACTGTTAGTTAACTGAGACTGGACCCTAGAGGAGAGTAGTATCTACAGGGTTGACAGGGAGAAGACTGTTAGTTAACTGAGACTGGAGCACTAGAGGAGAGATAGTATCTACAGGGTTGACAGGGAGAAGACTGTTAGTTAACTGAGACTGTTAGCACTAGAGGAGAGATAGTATCTACAGGGTTGACAGGCTGAAGACTGTTAGTTAACTGAGACTGGAGCACTAGAGGAGAGATAGTATCTACAGGGTTGACAGGAAGAAGACTGTTAGCACTAGAGGAGAGATAGTATCTACAGGGTGACAGGAGAAGACTGTTAGCACCAGAGGAGAGATAGTATCTACAGGGTTGACAGGGAGAAGACTGTTAGCACTAGAGGAGAGATATTATCTACAGGGTTGACAGGGAGAAGACTGTTAGTTAACTGAGACTGGACCCCTAGAGGAGAGATAGTATCTACAGGGGTGACAGGGAAGAAGCTGTTAGTTAACTGAGACTGGACTACTTAGAGGAGAGATAGTGATCTACAGGGTTGACAGGGAGAAGACTGTTAGCACTAGAGGAGAGAATTATCTACAGGGTTGACAGGGAGAAGACTGTTAGTTAACTGAGACTGGACCCCTAGAGGAGAGATAGTATCTACAGGTTGACAGGGAGAAGACTGTTAGGTAACTGAGACTGGACTACTAGAGGAGAGATAGTATCTACAGGGTTGACAGGAGAGAAGACTGTTAGCACTAGAGGAGAGATTATCTACAGGGTTGACAGGGAGAAGACTGTTAGTTAACTGAGACTGGACCCCTAGAGGAGAGATAGTCTCTACAGGGTTGACAGGGAGAAGACTGTTAGTTAACTGAGAATGGACTACTAGAGGAGAGATAGTATCTACAGGGTTGACAGGGAGAAGAACTGTTAGTTAACTGAGACTGGAGCACTAGAGGAGAGATAGTATCTACAGGGTTGACAGGAAGAAGACTGTTAGTTAACTGAGACTAGAGCACTAGAGGAGAGATAGTATCTACAGGGTTGACAGGGAGAAGACTGTTGGCACCAGAGGAGAGATAGTATCTACAGGGTTGACAGGGAGAAGACTGTTAGCACTAGAGGAGAGATATTATCTACAGGGTTGACAGGGAGAAGACTGTTAGCACTTAGAGGAGAGATATTATCTACAGGGTTGACAGGGAGAAGACTGTTAGTTAACTGAGACTGGACCCCTAGAGGAGAGATAGTCTCTACAGGGTTGACAGGGAAAAGACTGTTAGTTAACTGAGACTGGACTACTAGAGGAGAGATAGTATCTACAGGGTTGACAGGGAGAAGACTGTTAGTTAACTGAGACTGGAGCACTAGAGGAGAGATAGTATCTACAGGGTTGACAGGAAGAAGACTGTTAGCACCAGAGGAGAGATAGTATCTACCAGGGTTGACAGGGAGAAGACTGTTAGCACTAGAGGAGAGATATTATCTACAGGGTTGACAGGGAGAAGACTGTTAGGTAACTGAGACTGGACCCCTGGAGGAGAGATAGATCTACAGGGTTGACAGGAGAAGACTGTTAGTAACTGAGACTGGACCCCTAGAGGAGAGATAGTATCTACAGGGTTGACAGGGAGAAGACTGGTAGTTAACTGAGACTGGACCCCTAGAGGAGAGATAGTATCTACAGGGTTGACAGGGAGAAGACTGTTAGTTAACTGAGATGGACCCCTAGAGGAGAGATAGTATCTACAGGGTTTACATGGAGAAGACTGTTAGTTAACTGAGACTGGACTACTAGAGATCTTTCGCTTTTGTTCGTACAATATTTGTCCCCATGTGCAGTTGCAAACCGTAGTCAGGCTTTTTTATGGCGGTTTTGGAGCTGTGGCTTCTTCCTTGCTGAGCGGTCTTTCAGGTTATGTCAGTATAGGACTCGTTTTACTGTGGATATAGATACTTTTGCACCTGTTTCCTCCAGGATCTTCACAAGGTCCTTTGCTGTTATTCTGGGATTGATTTGCACTTTTCGCACCAAAGTACGTTCAKCTCTAGGAGACAGAACGCGTCTCCTTCCTGAGCGGTATGACGGCTGCGTGGTCACATGGTGTTTATACTTGCGTACTATTCTTTGTACAGATGAACGTGTTACCTTCAGGTGTTTGGAAATTGCTCCCAAGGATGAACCAGACTTGTGGAGGTCTTGGCTGATTTCTTTTGATTTACCCATGATGTCAAGCAAAGAGGCACTGAGTTTGAAGGTAGGCCTTGACATACATCCATCAGAACTTCTAAAGCCATGACGACATTTTCTGGGTTTTTCCAAGCTGTTTAAAGGCACAGTCAACTTAGTGTATGTAAACTTCTGACCCACTGGAATTGTGATACAGTGAAATAATCTGTTTGTAAACAATTGTTGGAAATATTACTTGTGTCATGCACAAAGTAGATGTCCTAATAAACTATAGTTTGTTTACAAGACATTTGTGGAGTGGTTGAAAAACGAGTTTTAATGACTCCAACCTAAGTGTATGTAAACTTCTGACTTCAACTGCATGTGTTAATTACATAACTGTAACTCACCTGTAACTCACCTGGAATACTCCTCTAGACCTTTAGCGCCTGTCACAGCCTTTAACCTCACCTTCTGTTAGGAACAGCGTCAGCCAAGCTTGTGCGACTGACACTAAGTCACCTTTTACACCTGTACCTGACTAGATGAGCATGGGGGACCGACGCTAAGTCACCTATATACCTGTAACTGACTAGACTAGCCTGGGGACCGACGCTAAGTCACCTTTATACCTGAGTAGACTAGTCGGGGGGACCAACGCTAAGTCACCCTTTAAACCTGTACCTGACTAGACTAGTATGGGAGGCCAATGCTAGTCACCTTTATACCTAACTATAGTAGCCTGGGGGACTGTCAATAAGTCACCCTTTAAACCTGTACCTGACTAGACTAGCCTTAGGGCCCGACGCTGAGTCACCTTTAAACCTGTACCTGACTAGACTAGCCTTAGGGACCAACGCTAAGTCACCTTTATACCTGACTAGACTGTTCTGGGGGACTGTCAATAAGTCACCCTTTAAACCTGTACCTGACTAGACTAGCCTTAGGGGCCGACGCTAAGTCACCTTTTACCTGTAACTGACTAGACTGAACGTCCAATGCTAAGTCATCTGTACCTGACTAGACTGAACGTCCAATGCGAAGTCACCTGTACCTGACTAGCTTAGGGTTAGAGACTATTTTTTTTAAACAAATCAGATCAAATATGTGTCTATCCACTGTTCATATATAGAAGATATGGTTTTGCATTTGATCTGATCCTTTATATAACACCTTTAAACCTTTCTTTGTGATGCAATGTTAAACATGTACGTACAGTTTATACTGAGTTAGTTATTCCTGGTGTTCCTGTGTGTCAGAGCTTAGTTGTACTGACGTTAAGTCACCTTAATACCTGTAACTGACTAGACTAGTTGTTCCTGTGTGTCAGAGCTTAGCTGTATTGACGTTAAGTCACCTTAATACCTGTAACTGACTAGACTAGTTGTTCCTGTGTGTCAGAGCTTAGCTGTACTAAAATGTATTATTCTGGACGTCATATCTTTCTCCTTTCTTCCTACAGGTTTAATGCCTGTCTCTGTTTTCTAGGTATGGTGTCACCATTATTACAATGTTGTTTGTTTTAAATGTGCCTTAATGAACAGTACTAGGCAATTAACAATTACTTGTGTCCCAAATGGCACCCTATTGTCTATGGGCCATGGCCAAAACTCTAGTGCACTATATAGGGAATAGGATGCCATTTGAGACAAGTTGTAACTTGTTGGCTGTGTTGAAGACTATAAGACACTCATATAGAATAGGATCTAGAAGTGACTGCTGTCTATTATTATTATAATATAATGATATTGAACTTCTGCCAAGCTGTATATGTGGAGATATCATATGATAGGAGAAATGCTTTGGGAAGTATTTAGCATTTAATGATTCATGATTTGATGGTCTCCCTCTGAAGACCGTAAGATGATTTTCTTCTCTATCTGTGCCTTCACATATAATATCCCACTGAATACTACAGTTTAGTAAATATAGATTTTCTGATTAGCAGAATTAGCTATATATCTTATCATCAGATCTTCTAATCTGGGGATTCATATGATTGGTGCATTATTCCTATAAGGATTTAGTTTATTAGCTACATATGGATCTATGTTTAAATCTAGCAAAGTAATGCAGTCATTGGTTAGTTACCAACATATTGAATGTGTGCCTATACTCTATACCACATAAGAAAAACAAGCCACAACAAGCCACATTAAACAAGCCACAACAAGCGACAACAAGCCACGTCAAGCCACGTCAAGCCACATTCAACAAGCCACATTCAACAAGCCACAACAAGGGACATTCAACAAGCCACAACAAGCCACATTCAACAAGCCACAACAAGCCACAACAAGCCACATTCAACAAGCCACAACAAGGGACATTCAACAAGCCACAACAAGCCACATTCAACAAGCCACAACAAGGGACATTCAACAAGCCACAACAAGGGACATTCAACAAGCCACATTAAACAAGCCACAAGCCACATTAAACAAGCCACATAAGATAAGAGATGTTATCACCAACAGGGTTTGTGATGGCAGTATAAATGTCTTAGACTTCACTCTCTTCAATCAGATATCAAAAGTCAACTTGGTTAAAAAGGTACATAAAAGAATCTTATTTTTTTCTGGAATATTATACCTCATTTTGTTTTTCAGAAGCTTGGAGGGCTTAATCTTTTACGACAATGCCCGTATATTGTGGGTAAACTTCCTGTGAAATTGGCGGCTTTTCACAAGCAGGCTTTAATGTGCTGGGCTTTGCTTTATAAACACAACCTTTCACCGCATAAATGTTTTATATGGAATAATGGGTCGATATAACATAGAAACAAAATGTTATTTTACCATAACTGGTTCTCGTAAAACATTGTCCTTGTCAGCCAATTAGTTCGTATTAGTGGGAATCTATTTACACGGAGAGAATTTATGGAAAAATACAACTTTGATGTTTCAAGCAAGGAATTTGACACTGTTATTAAAGCTGTACCTAGTGGGATGAAATCGTTACTTCAGAATAATGCATATTTTGGAATATCTCCTATTGTAAGCGATATCCAGGTGAATGGCATAGCTCTACTAGATAAGAAATTCAACAATCGTTTATTAAGGGATATTTTCTACAGGATGTCTATTCCCTCTGTGATATTTTGTTGGGCTTCATCGTTTGATGTAAACTGGCGCCGTGCTTGGTTCACTCCACACAAAGTTATGGTGACCAATAAAGTAAGTCCTTTCAGATTATCCATAGATTCTATCCGTGTCGTAGCTTGATTTCTAATTATATACCTGATGTTACCAGTGAACGTAGATGTTGTGAACTAGAAACTGAATCTATTGAACATTTAGTCTGTCATTGTTTATATAGTGAAGTGTTCTGGACTGATGTAAAACTATATCTTGGCAACAAAATGCATACAACCATTGAAATATCTAAGTTTGGCATATTATTTTACTACACTGATTCCACAATTGAACGTATGTCATAAATCTATTTTATTAGGAAAATGTTTCATACACAAATCTAAATTTATTGAAGAAAAAATCTTCACTTTTCTTAATTTTTTTAATCTGATTTGGAAAACTATTTAGAGTCATTAAAACGTATACAAAACATAATGTGTAAGAAACGCGTCGCTACGTGTCTGTTTGAATTGATATGTTGGGTCTTTATTTCTTTGTGGAAACCCTCTGGCTGTTCTGTTCATGTTTTGCATGTTACTGTTCAATAATAATAATAATAATAATAAAAATAAAAATAAAAAATATATATATGTAACTATATATAATAAAATGTTTAAATAAAAACACAATACAACTTCCGTGTTACTGTCAAAAACTGAGCCCAGAATAGACATGCTATATTCAATATTTACTGTATCCACTGTCCATCTAGGGAGGAGGGAGGAATATAATTAAATATAATGTCCACTGTCACTGTTCCATCTAGGGAGGAGGAGGAATATATTCTGTATCCACTGTCCATCCTAGGGAGGAAGAATAATAATAATTCTGTATCCACTGTCCATCTAGGGAGGAAGATAATAAATATATACTGTGATTCTGTCACCTAGGGAGGAGGGAGGATATATCCTGTAACCACTGTCCATCTAGGGAGAAGATATAAAATATATCTGTATCCACTGTCCATCTGGAGGAGGAAAATAAAATATATTCTGTACTCATGTCCATCTAGAGAGGAAGATAATAAATATTATACTGTGTCCACTGTCCATCTGGGAGGAGGGAGGAATAATATCTGTGATCCACTGTCCATCAGGGAGGAGGGAGGAATATATTTTTGTCCATCGTCCATCTAGGGAGGAAGATAATACATATATTCTGTTCACTGTCCATCTATAGGGAGGAAGATAATAAATATATACTGTGTCCACTGTCATCTCTAGGGAGGAGGGAGGAATATATTCGTGAACCACTGTCCATCTAGGGAGGAAGATAATAAATATAATCTGTATCCACTGTCCATTCTGGGAGGAAGATAAAATTATTTCGTATCCATGTCCATCTAGAGAGGAAGATAATAAATATATACTGTGTCCACTGTATCTAGGAGGAGGGAGGAATATATTCTGTATCCACTGTCCATCTAGGGAGGAAGAATATACATATATTCTGTATCCACTGTCCATTCAGTGAGGAGAGGAGGAAATAATAAATACCATACCGCTCAAAAGTTTGGGGGTACTTAGAAATGTCCTTGTTTTTTCAAGAAAAGCACATTTTATGTCCATAAAATAAATAAATTAACCAGAAATACAGCGTAGACAGAAATACAGTGTAGACATTGTAATGTTGTAAATGACTATTGTAGCTGGAAACAACATATTTTTTTATGGAATATCTACATTGGTGTACAGAGGCCCATTATCAGCAACCATCATTACTGTGTTCCAATGGCACGTTGTTATCTAATCCAAGTTTATCATTTAAAAGGCTAATGATCATTAAAAAACCCTTTTGCAATTATGTTAGCACAGCTGAAAACTGGTTGTACTGATTAAAGAAGCAATAAAACTGGCCTTCTTTAGACTAGTTGAGTATTTGGAGCGTCGGCATTTGTAGGTTCGATTAATGGCTCAAAATGGCCAGAAACAAAGCAYTTTCTTCTGAAACTCGTCAGTCTATTMTTGTTCTGAGAAATGAAGGCTATTCCACGCAAGAAATTGCCAAGAAACTGAAGATCTCGTACAACGCTGTGTACTAYTCCCTTCACAGAACAGTGCAAACTGTCTCTAACCAGAATAGAAAGAGGAATGGGAGGCCCCGGTGCACAACTGAGCAAGAGGACAAGTACATTAGAGTGTCTAGTTTCAGAAACAGACGCCTCACAAGTCCTCAACTTGCAGCTTCATTAAATAGTACCCGCAAAACACCAGTCTCAATGTCAACAGTGATGAGGCGACTCCGGGATGCTGGCCTTCTAGGCAGAGTTCCTGTGTCCAGTGTGTGTTCTTTTGCCCATCTTAATCTTTTATTTTTATTGGCCAGTCAGATATGGCTTTTTCTTTGCAACTCTGCCTAGAAGGCCAGCATCCCGGAGTCGCCTCTTCACTGTTGACTTTGAGACTCTCTCTTATTCATATTTTTTTAAACTGCATTGTTGGTCAGGGGCTCATAAGTAAACATTTCACTGTATGGTCTACACCTGTTGAATTCGGCGCATGTGACTAATAAAATTTGATATATTATATTACTGACCCATAATACACCTAACTATAGCGATATATTATATTACTGAACCATCTAACTATGCAAACTGCCCGGCRAGCTGCCTAGTGACACGAGCCTACCAGACGAGCTAAATCACTTTTATGCTCGCTTCGAGGCAAGCAACACCAAAGCATGCATGAGAGCATCAGCTGTTCCCGGATGACTGTGTGATCACGCTCTTCGTAGCCGACGTGAGTAAGACCTTTAAACAGGTCAACATACACAAGGCTGCGGGGCCAGACAGATTACCAGGACATGTGCTCCGGGCATATGATGACCAACTGGCAGGTGTCTTCACTGACATTTTCAACCTCTCCCTGACGGAATCTAATACCAACATGTTTCAAGCAGACCACCATAGTCCCTGTGCCCAAGAACATTAAGGTAGCCTGCCTAAATTACTACCGACCCGTAGCACTCACATCTGTAGCCATGAAATGCTTTGAAAGGCTGGTGATGCAATCTCTATTGCACGCCACACTGCCCTTTCCCACCTGAACAAAAGGAACACCTATGTGAGAATGCTGTTCGTTGACTACAGCTCAGTGTTAAACACCATAGTACCCTCAAAGCTCATCACTAAGCTAAGGACTCTGGGACTCAACACCTCCCTCTACAACTGGATCCTGGACTTCCTGACGGGCCGCCCCCCAGGTGGTAAGGGTAGGTAACAAAACATCTGCCACGATGATCCTCAACACAGGGGCCCGTCAGAGTTGAGTGCTCTGTCCCCTCCTGTACTCCCTGTTCACCCATGACTGCATGGCCAGGCACGACTCCAACACCATCATTAAGTTTACCAACGACACAGATTTGGTATGGGTCCTCAGATCTTCAAAAAGTTCTACAGCTGCACCATCCTGACTGGTTGCATCATTGCCTGGTATGGCAACTGCTCTGCCTCCGCCTGCAAGGGACTACAGAGGGTAGTGTGTCCGGCAAATCACTGGCGCCAAGCTTCCTGCCATCCAGGACCTATATACCATGCGGTGTCAGAGGGAGGCCCTAATAATTGTTGCTCCTTTTATTTTTTTAAGTAAATACTTTAACATTATGTTTCTAACTGCATTGTTGTTAAGGGCATGTAAGTAAGCATTTCACTGTAGGTCTACATCTGTTGTATTCAGCGCATGTGACAAATACAATTTGATGATTTGGTAAGTAATTGTCTCAACGCAGCCTTACTCTTGTGAAAAGGACTCAGGATCCTACATGATTTGGGTGGATACCATCCTTATAAAACGTGTTTGTTCCAAAAGGTATCGAAATGTCAAACAAAGGTTACACCCATTGAACTGCAATAATCACATAGCCATTTGTGTAAGAAGAAAGAATCCTGCTAAAGTGTTCAATGCCGTGATTTAGAGAGGACACAGGCCAGATATGATCAGAGAGGAACAGGGTCAGATATGATCAGAGAGGACACAGGTCAGATATAGATCAGAGAGGACACAGGGTCAGAATATGATCAGAGAGGACACAGGGTCAGATATGATCAAGAGAGGACACAGGGTCAGATATGATCAGAGGCAATAGGCGGAAATCCAGGGGAACGGGGGGGAAACGACCCCCCCATCATGGGAAAAAATATGATTTTGTCCCCCCCAATATATCACTGTAAACATAACTATGTAATTTCAATAAATTAATAATCCGCAATGAAAAGCACTTGTGCTGTATAGACACTTAATAGCGCGTTTTAAGTTTCACAAGATTGCGACCCCCCCGCCTTTGCCCCACAATGATTTGATCCACTGCCATTCTTTAGCTTGCAAGGTAATAGAGGGCTCGTATCTACTGTCCGAAAGGCACTCAGTGTACGTAACTGACGTGGTAATCCAGTCAATCGCGCTTTAGCAATGTATATATTTTTTTCATGTGCAGGGTTACACACCTAGTGAATTTGCAGAGCTAGCGCGCAAACTAAAGCAAACATTAACTATCAACGTCTAGCTAGTACTATTCCATTTATGTGGCGTCGTCAAATATGGAATATTTGCTATCGTCAGTTTATTCCAAGATACCAGCAGCTGTAGTGCTTCAAAGTCCCTGTGATAAGGTTAGCGATAAACTGAAGTCAAACTGACAGAACTACACTCTCTTATACCATTGTCTTAAATATATTAAATGGTCTCGTTGCAAAAGCAAATTGTCGCTAGTGAATTTTTTTTTTTCACCTTTAACCAGGTAGCAAAGATATAGCAAACACCACAGAAACGGATATTGGTGCTCGCTAGCTTTGCAAATTCAGCTATGTTGGGAAGCCTGCCAATATGAAACAAACTATGTTAAAATTTCAAAACGTTGCAGCATGTGTTGTGTAAATGTGTGTGTGTGCAGCTAGACCGGTCAGCCAACCAGCCAGCCAGGTAGAAAAATGTCAGAAAAGTAAAAAGACGGACATCAGAGTATTTTTTCAGTACACCAAAACGCAAGTAAGAACTCTAGTAGCCTAATACTCAAAGACCAGTTTGATAAAAATGTTCATAAGAAAGAAGTGAAATGCTAATGGAAATGTTTACAATGATGTCATTAGGCAGAGCAGGCAACAGATGGCACACAGACAGCAGAGCTGGGACAGATATGCAGGGACAGACTGGCAGAGACAGGGAGTCTCAGGTAAGTTTGTTGAGTCTTTGTTTGGCAACATTATGAAAGGTTCTCAATTTTTTTTATTTGTAAAATAGGGACCATAATTGGAAAATGCCATGGATACCCCCACTCTTAACTTAACTGGTGACTGAACAAGATTTGTTTAAGGCAATGGTATTGCTGTTGTGATTAATTGTGTAGTTTTGGGTACCGGTAGTTAGGAGTACTTGGATACAGCAAAAACCTTATTTCTTTTCTAGGAGACAGACTGTGAGTCAGTGGGGTGGTGAAAGGGAAAGAGCAAGGAAGAGACTTCAGAGACAGTGTCACAGCCACGGCAGGACCAGGTGTCACCCTTGTTGCCAGCAGCACCAGTATAGGGGACAGTGGCACAGCATCGTCCAGTTACCTCAGTGATGACACAGAACCATGAATCAGCCGACCGACAAATTATAGAACCGCAAACTCTTGCAAACAGAGTGTTGATGTTTCAAGAGAGAGGAACACTGCACTGATAAGGAACACTGCTATAACTATTATTATTAGTAGTATTATAATGATTTAAACAAGTTGGGACAACCCTTCAGTTAACTACTGTACCTAACAATTATCCAGTAGTAGTGATTATGGTCCCTCAATATACATTTAACATATTACAACATAGTCTATGTGTTACAGCACTACTTTTGGTGTCCCCCTCAGGAATTGCTCCTGAGAAAATTTCATGTAATTGTCCCCTCCAAGGTTGATATCAGATTTTCGCCCCTGGATCAGAGAGTTTTAAATTGTATAAACTGCCTTACTTTTGCTGGACCCCAGGAAGAGTAGCTGCTGCCTTGGCAGGAACTGATGGTTGTTACGTACGCCTCAAGGAAGAGGGAACGCAACACCCTGCTACAACTCAACTCCCTGTGGAGTGAAAGATGAATGGGATTGTAGGTGCAGGTAAGGATGACAAAAGGCAGAGAATTGACCATTTACAGGGAATGTATTCCTTCACACAGTAATTTTGGGAAAAGGGGCTGGACGGAACCAAAGCAAAGAATGTTAAAGTTAAAGAGCCCCCTCTCCTACCTTACCTGCCTACCCACTACTTACCTAACTTGCACCACCAGGTGCACTAACCAAAATACAGGGGGTGGTCCGCCCAGGTCTTACCTAGTGTGCCTAGACAGTGAATATACTACGGGTATATGTATGCCCGCGGGCCTCTTGCCTAAGCACTCCCAAGGTGCCTTCCCCCCTGGGAACAAAAACAGAATAATACAAATGTAAGTAAACTATTTCAATAATCAAAAACACTGCGTCCTATGGGAACACACATACCTTAGAAGCAGCGGCTACAAAATACTTAACAAAAGAACCTGTCTCTGCACAACATCCAACACAAGACATACTAATAAGCTCTCTCTAACAAAGGAACACTGTCTTTTCTAGCTGGAGAAGGAGTCTAATGGGATACAGCTGTATCCTCTGACGAGAGGGCGTGGTCAGCTCCAATTAGCAATGGGGCCGACCAATCAGCTGCTGGGGGGAATCCAGGATGCCAATTCCTGAAACACACACATACAAACAAAACGACGACACAGTAACTAGGGAACGTAACAATGGTGATCCATAATAAATTAACCTCTCTAGGGTAGGGGGCAGAATTTTGATATCCGGATGAAAAGTGAGCCCAAAGTAAACTGCGTGTTACTCAGGCCCATAAATTAGGATTTGCATATAATTGGTAGATTTGGAAAGGAAACACTCTAACGTTTCGAAAACGGTTAAAATGATGTCTGTGAGTATAACAGAACTGATTTGGCAGGCAAAAACCTGAGGAAAATCCATCCAGGCAGTGCCATTAATTTGAAATGGGTGTTTTTCCATTGAAAGCCTATCCACCATTTAAAGGGATATGACCCAGATTACATTCCCTATTGCTTCCACTAGATGTCAACAGTCTTTAGACATTGTTTCAGGCTTTTATTCTGAAAAATTAGGGAGAATGACCACTTTGAGTGAGTGGAGAGTGGAAAGTCCCAGAGCAGTTTCATGCGCACGACCGAGAGCGCGCCATTCGTTCTTTTTCCTTTCTAATGATTGGTTGAAATATTATTGATTATTTAGAGTAAATACAACCTGAGGATTGATTATAAACATCGTTTGACMTGTTTCTACGAACTTTACTGGTACTATTTGGATTTTTCGTCTGCCTGTTGTGACCGCCTTTTGAGCCAATGGATTACCGAACAAAACTCGCCAACAAAACGGAGGTTTTTGGAAATAAAGAGGGAATTTATCGAACAAAACAAACATTTATTGTGTAACTGGGATTCTTGTGAGTGCAACCATACGAAGATTATCAAAGGTAAGTGATTAATTTTATTGCTATTTCTGACTTTCCTGACTAATCTACTTGGCTACTAACTGTTTGTAATGTTTTGTGTGCTGGGCGCTGTCCTCAGATAATCGCATGGTTTGCTTTCGCCGTAAAGCCTTTTTGAAATCTGACACGGCGGCTGGATTAACAACAAGTTAAGCTTTATTTTGATGTATTGCACTTGTGATTTCATGAAAGTTAAATATTTAAAGTAATTTAATTTGAATTTGGCGCTCTGCAATTTCACCGGAAGTGGTCGAGGAGGGATGCTAGCATCCCACTGTTCCATAAGAAGTTTTAACTGAAAAGACAGTTCCCTTTCAGGAGTGACTCTTTCAGCAGGCTACTGTGAAAACCGAACCCTCTATTACCATCCCCCGGGGTAGACCTCCTGGGATACCCCCCCCCCCCCCTTACCCTGACTGGGAGGGAGGCATGCTCAGGGCTAGGTTTGCATTCCTCCTGGAGACGGCGTCCGCATTGCCGTGCTGGGCCCCCGACCTGTGGACAACAGAGAAAGAGAATCGTTGTAAGGACAGGAACCAGCGGGTGACACGGTCATTCGTGTGCTTACCTCGTGCCATCCACACAAGGGGGACATCCCCCCCTAGACTGCTGGGCCAAAAGGATTCGTAACAGTCAGTGATCAGGGTGAACTTCCTCCCGAGGAGGTAATGTTGAGGGTGTCCAGTGCCCACCTCACGGCGAGGCACTCCTTCTCGACAATCGAGTATTTCTTCTCCCTCGGGAAGAGCTTCCTGCTGACATACATTATTGGGTGGTCCTCGCCTTCCTGCTCTTGGGACAAAACGTCCCCGGTGTGAGACGCGTCTGTCTGGACCAGGAGTTTTTTTTTAGAAGTCCGGGGTGACGAGTACCGGGTGCATAGCGCATCCTTCAGGGCCTGGAACGCCGCCTGTGTGTCCTCCGTCCATCGCACCGTCTGAGGTAGTCGAGCTTTTGTTAAGGGGAGAGGCTATTACGGTAAAGTTAGGTACAAACCGACTGTAGTACCCTGCTAACCCCAGTAATGACTTCACCTGCTTCTTGGTTCAGGGGACCGGCCATCCCCTAATGGCAGCCATTTTTTTCTTGGGGTTTCACATTTCCCCTCCTGATCTGATATCCCAGGTTCAGCTTGCACTTGTGGGGGTTCGCGGTCAGACTTGCATCCCTTAGCGCATCCCTTACCACGGCCTGTAACCTACAAAGATGCGACACCCAGCGGTCACTGTGCACAATTATGTCATCCAGATAAGTGGCTGTGTACTCACTGTGCGGCCGCAGGACGCGGTCCATAAGTCGCTGAAAGGTTGCTGGTGCCCCGTGGAGCCGGAACCTTAATGGGATTTATCTGTTAATTGAATGATTAGAATGTTCCACCCTGAAACATATAATTGTATGGAATTGATTAGAATGTATAAAATCAGAATCAATAAATGTGTAGTCCTAGTCAGAATTAGGGTAAAATAATATAGCTAATGTTTATGTCTTTATGGTGTCATGACGTTGCCTGTTTGGGTACATCAAGCCCCATCCCCCTCTCCCTGCCACTCCCTGCCTCCCCCTTTCCTCCTTCAACCCATGCTGTGGCCAGAGAGACGTCGTAAATTCCTGAGAATCTCCTCATGGACACACAGTATAGCAGAGGGTAAAATTTTCATAGAGAACAAAGGGATTTCTTCCACCTCACAGAACTTGAGGTACGAACAGATTTCATGTTCCGGAAAAAGTATAAAA
>NW_019946450.1:0-5858 GCF_002910315.2 Salvelinus sp. IW2-2015 | reverse complement strand
CGGGTGAGATTCCAGCTATTAACTGGTCCGTTTGTCACAACTTGGGAAACTCATGGGAGAGCTGTGTGCTACATTCCATACCACTGTTTATATAATAGCCTCAGATATGAGGTTTACATCTAATTGTTGGATTAATGAATGAGTGAGTATGATACTGTTTGTATAATTGTGTAATATGATTTTGACGTGTTAATGAAGAAAAATCCAATCCCTTTTGATTTGAACTAAATCCGAGGACCCGCCCCTAGCCCAGTTGGGTCAGACACCTGGGACAGCCCTTTCTGCGATCCTAATTAAAAACCCAACTCTGAGAAATTATCAACAGACCATGTTTTTTCTCCAGTTAGGAGGGAACGAAGGTTGTGTACCATTGCTGAATCTTTTAACCATACCACGTGGGTGTAAGACTCTATAGACATACCGACAGAATAAGAACAAGTCTTTGATAGTTACTACTGAGGTCTTGCAGCTAGGAATTCGGTATCAGTTGAACGCAGAAGAACAGCAACCGCCAAACATCCATCTCGATAACGAAACGAATGAATGTCACTCTGAACTATCTCCTCTAACAGACAGAGAGAGAGAAAGACGGACGAAACTCTCCAACAGAAACTAACTTTTTCTCAGCGACAAGACGACACACTGAGCGAAATATATATATATTGATTGCAAATGTCCCAATATGAGTGAGCGTTCATGTGTAAAGGATAGCATGTCAATTGTTATTAATTATGAACTCTGTAGTGACTTCTTAGTCGACCCCCAATTTTCCCTTGTCTAACAAGCCGCATCGGTTTCAGCCACTAGGGCATATTTCTCCTATCATTTCATGTAACCATTTTAAGTTGTTTGTTTGTTTATGCATTTCTGTGAATTACTTAGTTAGTAATAAATAGAATGATTTAATACAATTGACGTATCGATGACTCATAGTGAAGACTGGGTTCGTGCACATAAACCAACAATTTTACGACGTTTGGAATGAGACTAACGTGAGGTAAAATAAAAAATATTATCAGAAGACTATTGATCAGATATGAAAATACTGAAAGGTTAATATTGGGAAATTAACTTTTTAATATGAGATACTCTCCCTGGTGCCCAACTTCCTAGTTAATTAGTTACGTTATTATTTTAGTTGATCGCGAAGTAACTAATACAGAGAATCTTTGATAAAAACTAGTCTTCAATTTAATGACAGTAAAGACACGACAATGGTATTTTAAACACAGGCTGTCTGAGCTGCGGTGCCGACCTGTCTAGAGATTTGGGAGAAACGGGGCGTACGTCTCAAGGTCAAGGTCTCCTAATCTCTGTCGGCTGGTAGTGAGACAGTATGTGCGTAGGATACTTCTGTTTGTGTGTATGTATGTGCGTAGGATATCTACTGTTTGTGTGGAAGTATGTGCGCAGCTATAAAATGAATGTCTTTGATTCTTGACTTTAGAACGTTCTCTTAATAAACCGTACTAACCTTTTGCATAAGCTGAGTCTTTGACTAATTATTATTAAATCCAAACCTCGGGATTGGTCAGAGCTATTGATTGATTGTATTTATCATTGGGATTGGATATTCTCGTGACATTGTGGTATAGCCCACCCGGGTGGAGAAGGCAGTCTTCTCCTGTTAGTGAGACGCGCTGCCAGTGGCACCTGCCAAGTAGCACCCTATCGTCCAGGTTCAAGGTGCTGACTTTATTCTCGCCATACCCTAGCGTTAGTTGGACAGTTATCGGTTGCAGCCCTGGGCAGGCATAAGGAATGCGAATCTTTAGCTCGACCTGAATTGCAGGCCCCGGAAGTTGCAAACTACACGATTAGTCTGACAGGTAGTTAACGCGTTTTCCCGGTGCACGTCATTATGAACACAAGTCATACATATGGTGCTATGACATATCTTCACTGGTCTCTCCTGTCGCACGGTGAGTCCTGTCTCTGCCGGGAGCTTATCTGGCAAAAGTGGGCTTCGTAGTCATCCCTCCTTCGTAGGCGTCCGACATCTGAGGGTGACCAGTGAATACACGCTCTCTGGCGCATGTTGGGTTGCAACAGTTCCACCGTAACTTGATTTATTTCCTTTTCCAAATACGACGCGTCCATGCGCTGGGCACTGCCCATTCTTCCCCCTCTCTGGACCAGCCGGAATGAGAGGTGCAGACTCAAAACGATGGTGCAGAAATGGATCACGTATGTAGTTAGAACAGCTCCCACCTCGAGTCTGCTCTCCCCTTTGGTGCGTTGTATTACGCGTCCACCGGCCACCGTTATTGTTGATGGGAGCCTCTGGGTTCGGTGCTATCCCCAGTGTAGCACGAGTTGCCACCAACTCGTACTAACCTCGCTCGTGCAGCCCCCGCCCTTGTGTCCCTCCTTACCTGCTTCTCTCTCGGTAGTGTTCGAGACGTAGCTAGCCACTGGCGCGTGGGAGCCGAGTGGCGTGTCGACGCGATGTCGTGGCCGGAGTGACGATACAGCAGGGACAATATTAGGCTGGTGTCGATGCCACACGATTCTATCGTTACCCATCTAACCCCATCAGCGAGCGCTGTGTTCTCGGTGTTCAGCCTCCAACAGAGCATGAACGATATAGCTTCGCAACCTGGCAGGTTCACCCCGATGAAGCTGGTGGAATATTGGAGAGCGATGTTGAGTAGCCGTCTCTGCCGGCTGAACAAGGCTCTCACACGCAAGGCAGTTTGCCCCGGCTCTTACCACACAGGCTTCATATGCTCAGCGATCTCAACCTTGGATCTGTGTGCAGCAGTCCTCGACTAGTCGTGTGTCTGGTGTGATTGGTGTGTGACCTTCCCGCTTCACCAGCTTCTGGCTTCACAGCGCGGTTTCGCGCATTCCATGTAATAAGCCTATCTCGTATTTTAGCTCTTTACATGCGCGCCACCAGGAGTTCGCCAATATCTGATCCTCGCGGTTGAGTCCCTCATAATTGTTCCGGCTAACTTCAAGCATGTCAAATCAACAAAGTAGGCCTCTCTGCTCTCACAAAACGAGTAGTCTCTATCTGAGCCAACACACAGGTGGGTTCTCTACTTTGAAACTGAGAGTTCCGGGCGCGTGCGCGTTCCCTCTGCGTTCCTCTCGAAGATGCACAAATTATTGTATTTATTATTAACAGGAAGCAGATAATAGGGTTAACATCATCCCGCTACGATGGCGCGCTTATAGCGGATTGCATTTTCCTCAAACTAACCTACTGTAATCTGTGCAGCACAAAACATTCACTAAACCAAATAAGTTTGAAAAGCATGCAAAATCACAAGTGAAAAGTATACCCAAAAAAACAGTTTAGCTATTTTTAATCCACCTATCGTGTCAGATTTTGAAAAATATGCTCTCCAGCGAAAAGGATCCAAAACTTTTTGGAGTGGTTCAAGTCAATGCTAGAAACACATTTTAGCGCTTGGATAAGACTCGTGTTAGCTGCACGCAAGTACAGAACACACGTCACAAGTTAAAATTTAATCACTTTAACAACATCTATCTAAATCCTTACCGATGTTTCGCACGTCACGAGCACCTCTCCCAGATATACACAAACAAAAGACGTCTTTTTGTTCGATAAATATTACTTTATAGAGATAAAGATATAACAGCCTACTTACGTGCTCGGTGAATGTTTCGGATGATAGAAACTCAAGACTTCGTCCGTTCAGTCGACATAAATTCCTCATAAAAAGTTATTCCAGTAATAAATGTTCGTTAGAATGTACATGTCTTTACTTTTTCTTTGTTTTCCACCCAAATTGGTTCATATTATATTCGAAGCTTCCAGGCGTTGATTTAACTTTTCAACAATGACCATAATTCAAAAATATTTCAACCGGGTACGACGGAGATCCTAAGTATTGAAAAGAGAGAAAGAAATGGAGAGCTAATACCTCTGCGATCGAGAAACACAAATCCAGATGGACCACACGTACTAGTTTTGAAAAATAATCTCTCGCTAATTTGGTTCTAAATAAATAAAGCCTGAAACTATCTGTCTAAAGTCATCTTGGTCACAGCTGAGGAATCCATTGTGCCAAAAGTATCTGTCCTGAATACCCGTAGAATGAGAATGAATAAGACGGCCAGAAACACAGATTTAAAAAAATAAACGACAAATACTAACTTTCGCGTCTCTACATTCAATCGAGGTTTTCGCCGCCCAGAGAGGCAATTATTTTTTATACTCAACAGACAATAATTTTGATCATTTTATTGAAACTCTGTAAATATATGCATATTTCTACGAAGTCTAGGAACCTGAGAAAATAGTCAGTGTGTCATCCCTTGGAACGTATTTTTAAAAAATATTAAAATTTCAACCCATAGTCGTCTAGAGTTTGAACTAAACACAAAACTCGATTACGGCGCCGAGACTCCTATGAAGTCCCTCCGCGAACGTCAGAGCGTTACGGAAAACCTCAGGCAAACCAGTCTGAGGTTATATCTTGGTGACTGCTCCTCCAGTCTGATGGTTGTGTTGGTCTTCGCCTGACCTCCCTCCAGTCTGAGGTTTGTGTTGGTGCTTGCCACTCTCCAGTCTGAGGCTTATTTAACTTCCTAGTTAATTAGTTACGTTATTATTTAGTTGATCGCGTAATAACTAATTACAGAGAATCTTTGATAAAAACTAAGTCTTCAATTTAATGACAGTAAAGACACGACAATGGTATTTTAAACACAGGCTGTCTGAGCTCGGTGCCGACCTGTCTAGAGATTTGGGAGAGAACGGGGCGTACGTCTCAAGGTCAAGGTCTCCCTAATCTCTGTCGGCTGGGTAGTGAGACAGTATGTGCGTAGGATACCTTCTGTTTGTGTGTATGTATGTGCGTAGGATATCTACTGTTTGTGTGGAAGTATGTGCGCAGCTATAAAATGAATGTCTTTGTATTCTTGACTTTAGAACGTTCTCTGAATAAACCGTACTAACCTTTTGCATAAGCTGAGTCTTTGACTAATTATTATTAAATCCAAACCTCGGGGATTGGTCAGAGCTATTGATTGATTGTTATTATCATTGGGATTGGATATTCTCGTGACATTGTGGTATAGCCCACCCGGGGTGGAGAAGGCAGTCTTCTCCTGGGAGACCGCTGCCAGTGGCACCTGCCAGTACCCCTTCGTCCGGTCCAAGGTGCTGACGTATCTCGCCATACCCTAGCGGTTGATCAGTTCGTCCACCTGGGGCATGGGGTAGGCATCGAACTTACTGACCTGGATCAGGCCCCGGAAGTCATTACAGAAGCGGACGGTTCCGTCCGGTTTTGGAACCAGCACTATGGGGCTAGACAACTCACTGTCTCTTCCTCGCACGGTGGCTCGCTTGCCGGAGCGGGGTCGTCTCCCTCCTTCGGGTCCGACTCGTGCCCAGTGTACACCTCTCGTGGCGCATGTTGGGTTGCACAGGCCACCGTCTTTTTTCCTTTTCTTCCTACCTCCTATGTGCGCCTGCCCAGGTCCCTCCTCCACAGTGCCTGGAAGAGAGGGCAGACTCAAACGAGGAGAATGGACACGAGTAGGTTAGGAACAGCTCCCACGCGCATCTGGCTCTCCCCCCTTGGGGTGGTTATCCTCACCGGCCACGTTAGGTACCTCTTCGTGTCCCCGTGTACACAGGACACTGTCACCTCCTCGTCCCCCGGTTCCTCCTTCCCCTCTCGGGTGAGCCACTGCGGGTGGGCCAGGGTCACCATGCTGCCGGAGTACAGCAGAGTGCTGGTGTCGATGCCACCGATTCGTACAGGAACCATCAGCGGGGCCGTCTCGGTGTGCGCCCAACAGGAGGTGACGTAACTCGCCATCCGGGTTACCCCAGAGCTGGGGGATGTGGAGGGCATGGCCTCCTCCCGGCTGGA
>NW_019946449.1:31972-34962 GCF_002910315.2 Salvelinus sp. IW2-2015 | reverse complement strand
CTTGCCTATGCCGTTCTGTACCATCACTCATTCATATATCTTTATGTACATATTCTTTATCCCTTTACACTTGTGTGTATATCATCATAATATTGAGACTGCACTCATGGTGGTAAATGACCTCTTAATGGTGTCAGACCAAGGCTCTGCATCTTTCCTCATGCTCCTAGACCTTAGTGCAGCTTTCAACAATATCGAACACCACATTCTTTTGAAGAGATTGGAAACCTTAATTGGTCAAGTTCTTGCATGATTTAGATATTTTCTGTCACAAAAATATCAGTTAGTCTCTGAGGATGATTTGTCCTCTGAAAAATCAACAGTACGTTTCGGTGTACCTCAAGGTTCCGTTCTAGGACCACAATTGTTTTCACTATATATGCTACTTCTTGGTGATGTCATTCGGAAAGACAATGTCAACTTTCACTGCTATGCAGATGATACACAACTGTACATTTTGATGAAACATGGCGAATCCCCAAAATTTCAGACATAAAGAAGTGGATGGCAGAATATGTTTTACTTTTAAACTTGGACAAAACAGAGATGCTAGTTCTAGGTCCCAACAAAACAAAGATCTGACAATGAATCTCAATGGTTGTACAGTCATCTCAAATAAAAAGACCTTGGCGTTACTCTGGACCCTGATCTCTCTTTAGACGAACACATCAAACATATTGCAAGAGCAAGCTTTTTTCCATATTTGTAACGTTGCAAAAATCCTAACCTTTTTGTCAAAGAATTATGCAGATAAGCTAATCCATGCTTTTGTCACTTCAAGATTACATTACGGCAATGCTCTACTTTCTAGCCACCCAGATAAGTCAATAAATCAACTTCAGCTAGTGCTAAATTAAACTGCTAGAATCTTAACTAGAAGCAACAAATTCAGTCATATTACTCCAATGCTAGCGTCTGGCTTCCTGTTAAGGCTAGGGCTGATTTCAAGGTTTTACTGCTAACCTACAAAGCATTACATGGGCTTGCTCCTACCGATCTGTCCTATTTGGTCCTGCCGTACATATCTAAGTGTACGCTATGGTCACAAGAAGCAAGCTTCCTTATTCTGTCCTATCTGTAGTAATTCTCCAGTCTTATGGTGTCCAGTGTGATCTTAGGTATACTCCCTCTATTGAATGTGTCACTGTCTGTCACCTTGATTACTCCAATTTGTCTCTCGACCTGTGCACCTACAGTACCAGTCAAAATTTTGGACACACCTACTCATTAAAGGGTTTATTTTTTTTTTTTTTTTTTTTTTTCTACTTTGTAGAATAATAGTGAAGACATCACAACTATGAAATAACACATTTGAAATCATGTTGTAACCAAAAAAGTGTTAAACAAATCAAAATATATTTGAGAATCTTAAAAAGTAGCCACCCTTTGCCTTGATGACAGCTTTGCACACTCTTGGCATTCTCTCAACCAGCTTCCTGAGGTAGTCACCTGGAATGCATTTCAATTGACAGGTGTGCCTTGTGAATGTGGAATTTCTTTCCTTTTTAATGCATTTGAGCAAATCAGTTGTGTTGTGACAAGGTAGAGGAAGTATACAGAAGATGGCCCTATTTGGTAAAAGACCAAGTCCATATTATGGCAAGAACAGCTCAAATAAGCAAAGAGAAATGATAGTCCATTACTTTAAGACGTGAAGGTCAGTCAATCCGGAAAATTTCAAGAACTTTGAATGTGCAGTTGCAAAAACCATCAAGCGCTGATGAGGAAACTGGCTCTCATGAGGACTGCCACAGGAAAGGAACACCCAGAGTTACCTCTGCTGCAGAAGATAAGTTCATTAGAGTTACCAATCTCAGAAATTGCAGCACAAATAAACGCTTCAAAGTTCATGTAAAACACACATCTCAACATCAACTTTTCAGAGGAGACTGCTTGAATCAGGCCTTCATGGTCACATGTCTGCAAAGAAACCACTACTGAAGGACACCAATAAGAAGAAGAGACTTGCTTGGGCCAAGAAACACGAGCAATGGATTTTAGACTGGTGGAAATCTGTCCTTTTGTCTGATGGGTCCAAATGTGAGATTTTTTGTTCCAACCACCGTGTCTTTGTGTGATGCAGAGTAGGTGAAAGGATGTTCTCCGCATGTGTGGTTCCCACCGCGAAGCATGGAGTAGGAGGTGTGATGGTGTGGGGGTGCTTTGCTGGTGACAGTGTGATTTATTTAGATTTCAAGGCACACTTAACCAGCATGGCTACCACAGCATTCTGCAGTGATACGCCATCTCATCTGGTTTGCACTTAGTGGGACTTTAATCTGTTTTTCAACAAGACAATGACCCAACACACCTCCAGGCTGTGTTAGGACTTCCGGCACCGACCGAGATGGCCGCCTCGCTTCGCGTTCCTAGGAAAATATGCAGTATTTTGTTTATTTATGTGTTATTCCTTACATTGGTACCCCAGGTAATCTTAGGTTTCATTACATACAGTCGGGAGGAACTACTGAAATATAAGAGCAACGTCAACTCACCATCGTTACAACCAGGAATATGACTCTCCCGATGGGGATCCTGTGTTTTGCCTTCCACCCAATACAATGGATCTGATCCCAGCCGGCGACACTAAACAACGACGCCGTAAACGGGGCAAACGAAGCGGTCTCCTGGTCAGGCTTCGGAGATGGGCACATCGCGCTCCACTCCCTAGCATACTACTCGGCAATGTCCAGTCTCTTGACAACAAGGTTGATGAAATCCGAGCAAGGGTAGCTTTCCAGAGAGATATCAGAGACTGCAACGTTCTCTGCTTCACGGAAACATGGCTTACTCGAGAGACTCTAACGGAGTCGGTGCAGCCAGCTGGTTTCTTCACGCATCGCGCCGACAGAAACAAACATCTTTCTGGTAAGAAGAGGGGCGGGGGTATATGCCTTATGATTAACGAGACGTGGTGTGATCATAAATACATACAGGAACTCAAGTCATTCTGTTCACCTGATCTAGAATTCCTCACAATCAAATGTCGA
>NW_019946449.1:20697-30739 GCF_002910315.2 Salvelinus sp. IW2-2015 | reverse complement strand
CATGCACTACACTGGACAGGACAGGGGATGGAACTAATACTGACATAACAGGGGATAATAATAACTGACAGGACAAGTGGTGGAACTGGCCGCGTTTGACAGGGGTTGGAACTACACCGACAGGGGATGGAACTACACGACAGGGGATGGAACTACACTGACAGGACAGGGGATGGAACTGACTGACAGGAATAGGGGATGGAACTAGCCTGCCAGGACAGGGGCATAACTACAACAAAGGACAGGGGATGGCAACCTACAATGACAGGACAAGGGGATGGAACTAGACTGACAGGGACAAGGGGATGGCTGACTGACAGGACAGGGATATAAATACACCAACAGGAACACCGGGGATGGAACTACAAACTGACAGGACAGGGATAGAACTACACCAACCGGAAGGGGATGGAACTACACTGACAGGAAGGGGAGGAACTACACTGACAGGACAGGGAATAGAACTACACCACCAGGACAGGGGATGGAACTACAACTGACAGGAAGGGGATATAACTACTCTGACAGGACAGGGGATGGAAACTACACTGACAGGACAGGGGATAAAACTCCACTGACAGGACAGGGGATATAACAAGCACTGACAGGACAGGGGATGGAAATACCGCAACAGGACAGGGGATGGAACTACACTGACAGGACAGGGGAGGAACACAACAACAGGAGCAGGGGGATATAACAACATGACAGTAACACGGGGATATAACAACACTGAAGGATAGGGGATATAACTAGCAAATGATCAGGACGGGGAAGGAACCACAAAACAGGACTGGGGATTACCACACTGAACAGTACAGGGGATCATAACAAACTGACAGGTCGGGGATTATTAACATATGAAAGGACGTTTTTAGAAAACTTAGAGATTGTTTTCTATCCATTAGGTAATTAATCATATGCATATTGGTAGGAGGCAATGGAGGGTACGGAGGGCAGTTTATTTGGGGGAAAATTTTTTCAAAGTGTAAACGCACCCCTATTGAGAAAGAGGATTTATGACTGGGAGTTTGTTATTGCCTAACCTCCTACTCTTTCTACTTGCACACACTGGTAACAGAATTTTTCTATTGTTTATTGGACTGTAGCATTTGTTTATGTGTAACTCTGTTGTTTGTTTTTGTCGGGTGGCGGGATGGAACTAACAAAGGACGGGGATATATACAACACTGATTCGGAGGGGATATAAACTACACGACAGGACAGGGGATGGGAACTACACCAACAGGACAGGGGGATATAACTTGTTTATGGCTGCAGGGGGAGTAATTGAAAACTGGAAAAGGTGCCCATTTTCAAAACGGCTCTTATCAATTCTTGCTCGTACAATATGCATATTATTATTACTATTGGATATGAAACAGTCTCTAGTTTCTAAAACCGTTTGAATTATTTTCTCTAAGTGGAACAGAAAACCCTTCTTTTTTACAGCCCATTTCCTATCGGAAGTGAGATTTCAATCGATGTTCTTTCAAGAGCTTGTCTATAAAAGGGCATTGTCTAGCTGTAGGACTGTAGAAAACGTTACGCCTTCCCCTGGGTGCTCATGCGGAAGTAACATGCAGACAGAAATTGTTACTCTCATGAATTGAATTGCTCGTCCTGGGATTGAACACTAACCTCTTGGAGTGAATGTGCGCAACTTGATTTTTTTTTCCTGGGGCGGAAGTTGGACCTGGACTCCGGCTCTGGAAAACCCTCGGTTAAGGTGAATATGATTCTGGCTTCGATTTTATTTGATAATGTCACAATATCATCCTAAAAGGTAAGTGTTTTTTTCAATATAGTTTAATTTATTATTGAACTTTATCTGGACTTTTAGACGTGAATGCCGCCGCATATATTTTGTCAAGAAGGGAGAGTTACGCCGCTACGGTCCAGTGTGCTTGCTAATTCAGAGGGAATGTGTCGTTCTGGGATCCAAATAAAGACGGTTCTGACACAGGACCTTGGATGACTTCTGATGGAAGATCAACAAGATAAGGACCCAATTTTGGGATGCTTTTTCATATATCTGTCGAACTGTGCTATGGCTACCGTTGAACTAGAATCATGCTGCTGTGTGCTAGCTATGTAGGTAAGGCTAATATATACGATATATTTGTGTTTTCGCGTAACACACTTCAAAAATCCGGAAATATTGGCTTGTATTCACAAGATCTTTGTCTTTCATTAGCTATCCAACCCATATATTTTTTGAATGTTTTATGATGTGTAATAGTAGTTGACGGTTGGTGTCTGTATTTTCTCTGGCTACTCCCGTGCGATTTCTGACTGTTCTAAGCTATGATGGTAGCAAGTAATGTAACTGATTTAATGCTAATTATGCACATTTTTGAACAAGAACTAGATTTATTGTGTAACATGTTATTAGGACTGTATCTGAGGTAGTGTTTTTTCTAGGTTATTTAAGGTTGGTTCTAGTTAGTTAGGTTGGCTTGTGCTGCTACTTGCATCCTACTTGTGCTGTGAAAAATGCTCTGTCCTCTTTTTTTATTTGGTGGTGAGCTAACATAAATATATGTGGTGTTTTCTCTGTAAACAGTTTAAAAAAATCGGACATGTTGGCTGGATTGACAAGGATGTTTATCTTTCAATATGCTGTATTGGACTTGTTAATGTGTGAAAGTAAATATTTTTAAAAAAATAGATTTGCATTTCGCGCCCTGCACTTGGCTGGATGTTGTCATAGGTGTACCGGTGTCGGGCTGCGCATAACAGGCTAAACTACAGACAACTGACAGGACAGGGGATGGAACTACATCGAAAACAGGGGGATGGACTAAACACCCAAAAGGACAGGGATGGAAATCGACACCGACACGGGAGATGGACTACCCTGATCAGGACAGGGCGATGGACTAGACTGACAGGACAGGGATGGAACTAGACTGACAGGAAGGGGATATATACGACCAACAGGAGAGGGGAGGAACTACACTGACAGCAACAGGGAATAGAACTAATCACTGACAGGACAGGGGCGGAACCGTGACACTGAAGGACGGCGGAACGAATTACAGCTACCGTAGCGACACGGGAGGCCACTAACACTGACAGAAGGAGATATAAGTACACCTGATAGATCAGGGGATATAACTGACAACTGCAGGACATCGGGATGGAACAGCACTGGGACCAGACAGGGGCTGGAACTACACTGACACGCTGACATGGGATGGAACTTACACTGAAGGACGAGGGCTGGAACTAACTTGAACAGGACATGGGATGTGACTACCCATAGACTTTAGGAAACAGGGGCCTGGACACCTGACAGGAATGGATGGGAACAAACACTGAAGGACAGGGGCTGGAAACTAACACTGAAGGAAGGGATGGGAACTACACTGACAGGACAGGGGCTGGAATACACTGACAGGACATGGGATGGAACTACAGCTGACAGGACATGGGATGAAAACTACAACTGACCGGACATGGGATGGACAACACTGAAGGACAGGGCTGGAACTACAACTTGGAGCAGGACAGGGGCTGGAATACAACTGACAGGACATGGGAATGGAACTACACTGACACGGACATGGGAATGGAATACACTGAAGGAACAGGGGCTGGACTAACATTGACAGGACAGGGGATGGAACTCAGCTTGACAGGAAGGGGATGGAATACACTGAAGGACAGGGTATGGAGCTACACTGACAGGAATGGGGATGGAACAAACTGTACAGGAAAGGAGATGGAACTAACGACAGGACAGGAGGATGGAAATACACTGACAGGGGAATGGAACTAACGCGACAGGGGAGATGGAACTACAACAACGGACAGGGGGATATAACTAACTTGGACAGGACAGGGGGTATAATACACTTGACGGACAGGGGTATAAATACAACTGTTACAGGAAGGGATATAATACACTGAAGGACAGGGGATATAACTACACTGACAGGACAAGGGGGTATAACTACCTGCAGAGACAGGGGATTAAAAAAACAAAAACTAAAAAACTTAATAATAAGAAACTAACGCACCAACCCCAGCTGACAGGACTGGGATTGGAACTACACAACAGGAAGGGGATATAATCTTACACCAACTGACAGGACAGGTGATTGGAACTACACAACCGAGGGGATGGAATACATACGACAGGTACTTTAGGGGCTGGAACTACACTGAAGGACAGGGGATGGAACTACCTGACAGGACAGGGGATGGACCTACACGACAGGGGATGGAACTAACTGTAAGGACTAGGAGATGGATACAATTCCGACAGGAATGGGGATGGAACTACACTGACAGGATCAGGAGATGGAACTACACTGTACTAGGACAGGAGTATGGAATACACTGACGGGATGGAACTAATGCCGAACAGGACGGGAAAATGGAACTACAGACAACAGGCACAGGGGATATTAACTACAGCTGTTAACAGGACAGGGGATGGAACTACAACAATCAGGGAAGGGGATATAACTACAACTGACAGGACAGGGGGTATAACTAACTGACAGGACAAGGGGATATAACTACATGACAGGATGGGGATTGAACTACCCAACAGGAAGGGGATATAACTACGCACAACGAACAGGACAGGGGATGGAACTACACAACAGGGGATGGATACACTGACAGGACGGGGATGGAACTAACCACCAGGGGATGGAACTAACTGACAGGACAGGAGTGGAATAGACACAACAGGGAATGGAACTACACTGACGGAAAGGGGGATGGAATCTAGCTGACAGACAGGGGATGGATGACTGACAAGGACAGGGATGGAATACACTGAAGGACAAGGTTTGGATGGAACTACACGACAGGGGAATGGAACTACACTGACAGGACAGGGGATGGATAGACTGACAGGACAGGGGATGGCACTAGACTGACAGAAGCGGGACTGGAACTAGACCTGACAGGACAGGGTTTGGATGGAGCTAGACTGACAGGACAGGGATATACTACAGCAACAGGACAGGGGATGGAACTACAGGGCTGACAGGACAGGGAATAGAACTACACCAAAAGAACAGGGGGTGGAACTACACGTGACAGGACAGGGGATATAACTACTCTGACAGGAAGGGGATATAACTACACTGACAGGACAGGGATGGAATCACTGACAGGACAGGGGATTAACTACACTTGACAGGCAGGGGATAGAATACACCAACAGGACAGTGGTACGGACCTCACCCTGACCACGCCGCACAGGCGCCCTGGAACTCACATCGCACAGCGCAGGAGATCGGAACCCTAAACTGACGACAGGAGATGGACTACAACTGACAGGAAGGAGTTATATAACCTAACTGGCCAGGACAGGATGGAGGAGAGGAAGGCGGAAAGGTAGAGGGGTCGGGGAGAAGGAGTGAGGGAGAGGAGGGGAAATGTGTCGATAGATGTTAACCGTTGAAGGGAGAGTTAAAGAAAGAGAACTGACAGGACAGGAGAATGGAACTACAGACTGACAGGGAATGGAACCTAACGAAACAGGGAAGGAGATGACTACAACAACAGGACAGTGGGATATTATACAACTGAAGGACAGGGGGATGGAATAAATCCAACAGAAGGGATATAATACATGACAGGCCGGGTAATAACTACACTGACAGGACAGGGGATATAATACACGACAGGATTGGGGATGGAACTACAAGACCAAACAGGACAGGGGATATAACTACAACCAACTGACAGGACAGGGATGGAATACACACAGGGGATGGACTACACTGACAGGACAGGGGATGGAACTCAAACAACAGGGATGGACTACACTGACAGGCAGTGAATGGAACTAACCACAAGGGGATGGAACTTAACTGACTGGACAGGGGATGGAACTAGACTGACAGGACGGGGATGACTAGACTGAAGGACAGGGGGATGAGAATAACCTGATAGGACAGGGGCTGGAATTACAACCGACATCCCCTGTCGGTGTAGTTCCATCCCCTGTCCTGTCAGTGTAGTTCCATCCCCTGTCCTGTCAGTGTAGTTGTATCCCTTGTCCTGTCGGTGTAGTTCCATCCCCTGTCCTGTCAGTGTAGTTCCATCCCCTGTCCTGTCAGTGTAGTTGCATCCCCTGTCCTGTCGGTGTAGTTCCATCCCCTGTCCTGTCAGTGTAGTTGTATCCCCTGTCCTGTCAGTGTAGTTGTATCCCCTGTCCTGTCAGTGTAGTTATATCCCCTGTCCTGTCAGTGTAGTTATATCCCCTGACCTGTCAGTGTAGTTATATCCCCTGTCCTGTCAGTGTAGTTATATCCCCTGTCCTGTCAGTGTAGTTCCATCCCCTGTCCTGTCAGTGTAGTTCCATCCCCTGTCCTGTCAGTGTAGTTCCCGAGGGGACACTGTGGATCTGATAAACCTAACTTAGTGTCTTAGAACACAAAACTAGCCAATCAGATTGCATGGTGAATCTCAATCATCTAAATTTGCTTTCTGTCCACATCAGTGCAACTGAAGGAGAAGAGACGAGGGGAGGTACGAACTATTGAGAAACAACCCCAGACTGAACTAGATACAGTATCTTGAGTCAGACTATTGAGATTGAGTCTGCCTGAAGACACAGAGCACAGTCTGGGGGTGTGTGTTCAGGCAGACTATTGAGATACACCCCCAGACTAAGCTAGGTCTCTTCAGGCAGACTACTGAGATACACCTCCAGACTAAGCTAGGTGTCTTCAGGCAGACTATTGAGATACACCCCCAGTCTGAGCCAGGCATCTTCAAGCAGACTACTGAGATACACCGCCAGACTGAGCTAGGTGTCTTCAGGCAGACTATTAAGGTACACCCCCAGACTGAGCCAGGCATCTTCAGGCAGGCTCTGTGCATCTGGATCAGGAGGGAAATCCCATTGTTATTTGCCTACGGTGTACTGTATACCTCCATTATGGTGAGGTAAAAAGTAATGTACTATACGGGGAACAGCGTGTCGTTTCAGACAGAAGCACAGCAGCCTAATGGAGGAAGACACTGATTTCCCCTTTGTTATTGGTCCTTGGTGGGTAAAGTGGGTAAAGTGGGGAGGGGAGGTTTGTTATTGTGATCCACAGTAGAGCAGTGAATTATTGATTACATCTCATAGATGTAGAGTCTCTGTAGTTCGGGGCCGAGCTCTGGGACCATAGCTTCGATGACGGGTGCCCTATACACTTCCGAAATATATATCTATATATATATATAGAGAGAGAGAGACCACTGTGACTGACCCAAACTTAAGGAAAGCTTTGACTATGTACAGACTCAGTGAGCATAGCCTTGCTATTGAGAAAGGCTGCCAAAGGCAGACCTGGCACTCAAGAGAAGACAGGCTATGTGCACACAGCCCACAAAATGAGGTGGAAACTGAGCTGCACTCCCTAACCTCCTGCCAAATGTATGACCATATTAGAGACACATATGACACATATTTCCCTCAGATTACACAGATCCACAAAGAATTCGAAAACAAACCCAATTTTGATAAACTCCCATATCTACTGGTGTGAAATACACAGTGTGCCTCAAGCAGCAAGATTGTGACCTGTTGCCACAAGAAAAGGTTAACCAGTGAAGAACAAACACCATTGTAAATGCAACCCATATTTATGTTTATTTATTTTTCCTTGTGTACTTTAACTATTTCCACATAATTTGGCATTTGAAATTCTTTATTCTTTTGGAACTTTTGTGCGTTAATAAAGATAGAGTGAGAATGAAATACTATAAATCAAGGTTATTGTGTTATATACCTATTTATCATATTCTCATATCAACTTAAAGAGCATCATATTCAACTTACAAGAGCAATTCAGGTTAAGTGCCTGGCTCAAGGGCACATTGATAGATTTTTCAACTAGTTAGCTCGAGGATTCAAACCAGCAGCCTTTCAGTAACTTAACCCAACGCTTTAACCTCTAGGCTACCTGCCGCCTACAATGTGTGTGTGTGTGTGTGGTGGGTTGTGTGTGTGTTGTGTGTGTGCTGTGTGTGTGTGTGTGTGTGTGCTGTGTGTGTGTGTGTGTGTGTGTGTTGTGTGTGTGTGTGTGTTGTGTGTGAACATTTACAAAAGTTAATCTACGAGAGTAATGTCTTTGAGTTGAGCATTCTCCTACAGGGTGGGGTAATCAGATCTCTGTCCTCTCATATAAAACAGTAACAGAAAACGTGTCATAGCATCTAACTGCATCTGATTGGGACTTCTGTCACGACTTCCGCCGAAGTTGGCTCCCCTGCCTGTTCGGGCGGTGCTCGGCGGTCGTCGTCACCGGCCTACTAGCCGCCACCGATCCCTTTTTCGTTGTCTGTTTGTTTTGTCGTATTAGTTGCACCTGTGTCTATTTGTGTGCTTGATGGGCTTCCTTATTTAAAGTACGTTTACCCGCCCTTGTTTTGTGCGGGATTATCTTGTGTTACGTGTGTGCGTTATTTAGGTGTGTTCGTGTTCTAGACCTGGTACCCGTGTGTTTGGTGGGCCTTGTTTTGTGCCGTATTAAAGTGCACCTTTCCTGTGGAACTCTCTGCTCTCTGCCTGATTTCTTCCTCACACACCTAGTCCCGCGTGACAACTTCGCTCCTTCTCCCCGACAGGAAGACATTTTAAACAGAGCTGCATCGACTATAGCCTATGTTTGATGTCATTTCTTGCCAACCCATTTCTTAGGAAGAGACTTTTATTGAAGACGTGGCACAGCAATTTGAATTCGAGAGATTCAAAGGAGATTCTGAGGCGTGAGGCCAGAGCACAAGCAGCTCCCATGCTGCTAGCAGCCCTAATTACAGATTGTAGGCAGATAGATGAAGTGTTTGTTAGCGACAATGATATTTACATATGTATGTTCCCTCACAGCGTCACTGCGCCTATCTCATTACACAGATAATATGTTTCCTCACACGCAGGAACACATGTATGCACGCAACACACACAGCCACGCACCACAGCACACACACGCAGCACGGCACCACGCACGCACGCCCACGCCACGCAGCACCACACACGCACGACACACACACACACAACACACACAACACCACACACACACACACACACACACACACACATCACAACACACACACACACACACACACACACACACACACACAACACACACACACACACACCACACACACCATACACACACACACACACACACAAACACACAAAGCACACACATGCACACGCGCACAAAGCACAAACAAAACACACACACTACACAACACACACACCACACACACACAAAGCACACACAAACACACAAAGGCACACACATACACACACACAACAACACACACACACAACAACACACCACACACACACACACACACACACACACACAAACACACACACACACACACACAACACACACACACACACACCACACACCACACACACACACACACACACACACACACACACACACACACACACACACACACACACCATCACCACACACACACACACACACACACACACAACACACACCACACACACACACCCACACACACACACACACACACACACCACACACAACACACACACACACACACACACCACTGGCATTAGTGACCTACTTCCTAGCATTAAGCAGGATAATTGAATATGCAAATGAATGTTCTCTTTCCTTGTCCTGAATCAAGCCGCTGCCTCAGGACACTGGTATATGTGAAAGAATCAGATGAATGTAAGCAATATGGTCGAAACTCCACCAAACATGCAAGAGAGCATCTCTGTACCCAGAAGGCTTGTGTTCTCTCAGACTGACCATCAGACCATAGGTCCAGTAAAAAAAATTGTATTACTTTATTATTCGTCTATATATATATTGTGTATTATTTGGTTATATACAATTATATATATTATATGAATAAGAATTATTCCTTACTATATTTATCACTATATATATATGTGTATATATTTATATATACAATTTATATATATGGAATAATATATTACTATATTATCACTATTATATATTGTGTATATATATATTATCAATATTTATTACAATTTTATTATAATCTCTTCTCGCAACAACAACAA
>NW_019946449.1:17530-19611 GCF_002910315.2 Salvelinus sp. IW2-2015 | reverse complement strand
TGCACTTTCCTCCGTGGACACTCTCTGCTCTCTGGCCTGATTCTTCCTCACACACCTAGTCCCGCGTGACAACTTCGCTCCTTCTCCCCGACAGGAAGACATTTTAAACAGAGCTGCATCGACTATAGCCTATGTTTGATGTCATTTCTTGCCAACCCATTTCTTAGGAAGAGACTTTTATTGAAGACGTGGCACAGCAATTTGAATTCGAGAGATTCAAAGGAGATTCTGAGGCGTGAGGCCAGAGCACAAGCAGCTCCCATGCTGCTAGCAGCCCTAATACAGATTGTAGGCAGATAGATGAAGTGTTTGTTAGCGACAATGATATTACATATGTATGTTCCCTCACAGCGTCACTGCGCCTATCTCATTACACAGATAATATGTTTCCTCACACGCAGGAACACATGTATCACCCCACGCACACGCACCACCCCCACACACACACACACACACACACCACACACACACACACACACACACACACACACACACACACACCACACACACACAACACACACACACACACACACAAACACACAAAGGCACACACATGCACACGCGCACAAAAGGCAAAACAAACACACACACACACCACACACACACACCACACACACACCAACACACAACAAAACACAACACAACACACACACACACACACACACAACACACACACACAACACACACACACACACACACACACACACACACACACACACACACACACACACACACACACACACACACACCACACACACACACACACACACACACACACACACACACACACACACATCACACACACACACACACACACACACACACACACACACACACACACACACACACACACACACACACACACACACACACACACACACACACACACACACACACACACGGCATCTAGTGGACCTACTTCTAGCATTAAGCAGGATAATTGAATATGCAAATGAATGTTCTCTTTCCTTGTCCTGAATCAAGCCGCTGCCTCAGGACACTGGTATATGTGAAAGAATCAGATGAATGTAAGCAATATGGTCGAAACTCCACCAAACATGCAAGAGAGCATCTCTGTACCCAGAAGGCTTGTGTTCTCTCAGACTGACCATCAGACCATAGGTCCAGTAAAAAAATTGTATTACTTTATTATCAGTATATATATATATGTGTATATATGGTTATATACAATTATATATATATATGAATAAAATTACTACTATATTATCACTATATATATATGTGTATATATTTATATATACAATTATATATATATATGAATAATAGTATTACTATATTATCACTATATATATATGTGTATATATTTATATATACAATTATATATATATGAATAATATCATTACTATATATATATATATATGTATATATATATATACATGTAATTATTATTATTACTATGTGTATATAATATTAATATTACAGTAATAATACTTTTTTACTGGGCTGATGGTCTGCATATGATGGCCAGTCTGAGAGAGGACACATCTTCCGGGTAGATAGATGCTCTCTGGTATATATATATATATATAATGTAAACTTCTGACTTCAACTGTATATACAGTATAAATATACATACAGTATATATATATATATACTGTATGTATATTTATACTGTATATACAGTTGAAGTCAGATATATACATACAGTATATATATATATACTGTATGTATATTTATACTGTATATACAGTTGAAGTCAGAAGTTTACATTTTATTTTTACCTTTATTTAACTAGGCAAGTCAGTTAAAAGAACAAATTCTTATTTTCAATGACGGCCTAGGAACAGTGGGTTAACTGCCTTGTTCAGGGGAAGAACGCATCTACAGGTACACCCTCCAATGACTCAAATGATGTCAATTAGCCTATCAGAAGCTTCTAAAGCCATGACATATTTTTCTGGAATTTTCCAAGGTGTTTAAAGTATAGTCAACTTCGTGTATGTAAACTTCTAACCCACTGGAATTGTGATACAGTGAATGATAAGCAAAATAATGTGTCTGTGAAAATTGTTGGAAAAGTTACTTGAGTCATGCACAAAGTAGATGTCCAAACCGACTTA
>NW_019946449.1:0-16818 GCF_002910315.2 Salvelinus sp. IW2-2015 | reverse complement strand
GACAGAACTCTTTACCTTGTCAGCTCAGGGATTTCGATCTTGCGCACCTTTGCGCTACTAGTTCCAAACCGGTCTAACCACTAGGTTTACTTGTGCCCAGGTACACCTTAGCCAAATACATTTTTTCACAATTCCTGACATCCTAGCTAAAAATGCCCTGTCTTAGGTTCACGTTAGGATCACCACTTCAATTTTAAAAAATGTTAAATTTCAAGAATAATATTAGATAGAATGATTTATTTGAAGCTTTTATTTCTCATCACATCCAGTGAGTTTCAGACGTTTTACCATTACGTTTACATAACTCAATTAGTATTTGGTTAGCATTGCCTTAAACTGTAACTTGGTGTCAATGGTTTTGGGTTAGCCTTCCACAAGCTTCCACAGAGTTTGGGTGAACTTTGCCCATTCCTCCTGACAGAGCTGGTAAAACTGAGTCAGGTTTGTGGCTCCTTTGCTCCATCATTTTTCAGTTCTGTCACAGATTTTCATGGATGGAGGTCAGGTTTTGTGATGGCCACTCCAATACCTTGACTTTGTTGTCCTTAAGCCATTTTGCCACACTTGGAAGTATGCTTGGAAGTCTTTATCCATTTGGAGATCCATTTGCGACCAAAGCTTTAACTTTCGCTGACCGATGTCTGAGATGTTAGCTCAAATATATCCAGTAATTTTCCCACCTCATGATGCCATCAATTTTGTGAAGTGCACAGTCCCTCCTGCAGCAACAGCAACCCCACAACTTGATGCTGCCAGCCCTGTGTTCAACAATTGAATGGTTGTTCTTCAGCTTGCAAGCATCCCCCTTTTTCCTCCAAACAGAATAATGCTCATTATGGCTAACAGTTCTATTTTTGTTTCATCAGACCAAAGGACATTTCTGCAAAAAGGTAATCATTGTCCCCATTGTGCTGTTTGCAAAACTGTAGGTCTGGCTTTTTATGGCGGTTTTGGCAGAGCAAATGGCATGTCTTCCTTGCTGAGCGGCCTTTCAGGTTTACTGTCGATATGGGACCTTCATTTTACTGTGGATATAATAATTTTGTACCCTGTTTCCCCAGCCATCTTCACAAGGTCCTTTGCTGTTGTTCTGGGATTGATTTGCACTTTTCGCCCAAAAGTACGTTCATCTCCTAGGAGACAGAACACGTCTCCTTCCTAAGCGTATGACGGCTGCGTGGTCCCATGCGTGTTTATACTTGCGTACTATTGTTTGTACAGATGAACATGGTACCTTCAGGTGTTTGGAAATTGCTCCAAGGATGAACCAGACTTGTGGAGGGTCTTTAAAATTGTTTTTCTGAGGTCTTGGCTGAATATCTTTTGTTTTCCATGATGTCAAGCAAAGAGGCACTGAGTTTTGAAGGTAGGCCTTGAATCATCCACAGGTACACCTCCAATTGACTCAAATGATGTCAATTAGCCTATCAGAAGCTTCTAAGCCATGACATATTTTTCTGGAATTTTCCAAGGTGTTTAAAGGTATAGTCAACTTCGTGTATGTAAACTTCTACCCACTGGAATGTTATACAGTGAATGATAAGCAAATAATGTGTCTGTGAAAATTGTTGGAAAAGTTACTTGAGTCATGCACAAAGTAGATGTCCAAACCGACTTCCAAAACTATAGTTTGTTAACAAGATTTGTGAGTGGTTGAAAAACGATTTTAATGACTCCTACCTAAGTGTATTTAAACTTCCGACTTCAACTGTAGTATATATATATATATATAATGTTCACTCTGCTGTGCCTCACAAGTAATACAGCAAATTATCTATTACCAGGTGATCATATACCTAAATGTCTAAAATATAATTTCAAATGATCTGAGAAGATCAACATTGTCAGGCAATTCAAGCAAAGCCAATATGCAGCGATAATGTATGTTGATTCTTCTCAGATCATTTTGAAATTATATTTTAGACTTTAGGTATTATGATCACCCCTGGTAATAGATAATTTGCTGTATTACTTGTGAGGCACAGCAGAGTGAACATTATATATATATAATATATACAGTTGAAGTCGGAAGTTAAATACACTTAGGTAGGAGTCATTAAAACTCGTTTTTCAACCACTCCACAAATTTCTTGTTAACAAACTATAGTTTTGCAAGTCGGTTTGGACATCTACTTTGTGCATGACATCAAGTAACTTTTCCAACAATTTTCACAGACACATTATTTCGTCTTATCATTCACTGTATCACAATTCCAGTGGGATAGAAGTTTACATACACGAAGTTGACTATACCTTAAACACCTTGGAAAATTCCAGAAAAATATTGTCATGGCTTTAGAAGCTTCTGATAGGCTAATTGACATAATTTGAGTCAATTGGAGGTGTACCTGTGGATGTATTTCAAGGCCTACCTTCAAACTCAGTGCCTCTTTGCTTGACATCATGTGTGAAAATCAAAAGAATTCAGCCAAGACTCAGAAAAACAATTAAAGACCTCCACAAGTCTGGTTCATCCTTGGAGCAATTTCCAAACACCTGAAGGTACCATGTTCATCTGTACAAACAATAGTACGCAAGTATAAACACCATGGGACCACGCAGCCGTCATACCGCTTAGGAAGGAGACGTGTTCTGTCTCCTAGAGATGAACGTACTTTGGTGCGAAAAGTGCAAATCAATCCCAGAACAACAGCAAAGGACCTTGTGAAGATGCTGGAGGAAACAGGTACAAATCATTTATATCCACAGTAAAATGAGTCCTATATCGACATAACCTGAAAGGCCGCTCAGCAAGGAAGAAGCCATTGCTCCAAAACCGCCATAAAAAAGCCAGACTACAGTTTGCAACAGCACATGGGACAATGATTGTACTTTTTGCAGAAATGTCCTTTGGTCTGATGAAACAAAAATAGAACTGTTAGGCCATAATGACCATTATTATGTTTGGAGGAAAAAGGGGGATGCTTGCAAGCTGAAGAACACCATTCCAATTGTGAAGCACAGGGCTGGCAGCATCAAGTTGTGGGGTTGCTTTGCTCAGGAGGGACTGGTGCACTTCACAAAATTGATGGCATCATGAGGTGGGAAAATTATCTGGATATATTGAGCTACATCTCAAGACATCGGTCAGGAAGTTAAAGCTTGGTCGCAAATGGATCTTCCAATGGATAAGACTCCAGCATACTTCCAAAGTTGTGGCAAAATGGCTTAAGGACAACAAAGTCAAGGTATTGGAGTGGCCATCACAAAGCCCTGACCTCCACTCTATAGAAAATCTGTGGACAGAACTGAAAAAGCATGTGCGAGCAAGGAGGCCTACAAACCTGACTCAGTTTTACCAGCTCTGTCAGGAGGAATGGGCCAAAGTTCACCCAAACTACTGTGGGAAGCTTGTGGAAGGCTACCCAAAACCATGACCCAAGTTAAACAGTTTAAGGCAATGCTACCAAATACTAATTGAGTGTATGTAAACGTCTGGTAAACGTCTGACTCACTGGGAATGTGATGAAAGAAATAAAAGCTCAAATAAATCATTCTCTCTACTATTATTCTGAAATTTCACATTTTTTAAATGAAGTGGTGATCCTAACTGACCTAAGACAGGGCATTTTTACTAGATGTCAGGAATTGTGAAAAAATGTATTTGGCTAAGGTGTACCTGGGGCAGCAAGTAACCTAGTGGTTAGACCGTTGGACTAGTAGCCAAAAGGTTGCAAGATCGAATCCCTGAGCTGACAAGGTAAAGATCTGTCGTTCTTCCCTGAACAAGGCAGTTAACCCACTGTTCCTAGGCCGTCATTGAAAATAAGAATTTGTTCTTTTAACTGACTTGCCTAGTTAAATAAAGGTAAAATAAAAGTAAATTCTGACTTCAACTGTATATACAGTATAAATATACATACAGTAAATATATACGTATGTATATATCTGACTTCAACTGTATATACAGTATAAATATACATACAGTAAATATATATACGTATGTATATTATACTGTATATACATTAAGTCAGAAGTTACATATATATATATATATATACCAGAGAGCATCTATCTACCCGGAAGATGTGTCCTCTCTCAGACTGGATCATATGCAGACCATCAACCCAGTAAAAAAGTATTATTACTGTAATATTAATATTATATACACATAGTAATAATAATAATTACATGTATATATAATATACATATATATATATATATAGTAATGATATTATTCATATATATATAATTGTATATATAAATATATACACATATATATATAGTGATAATATAGTAATATATTATTCATATATATATATAATTGTATATATAAATATATACACATATATATATAGTGATAATATAGTAGTAATTATTCATATATATATATAATTGTATATAACCATATATACACATATATATATATGATAATAAAGTAATACATATTTTTTTACTGGACCTATGGTCTGATGGTCAGTCTGAGAGAACACAAGCCTTCTGGGTACAGAGATGCTCTCTTGCATGTTTGGTGGAGTTTCGACCATATTGCTTACATTCATCTGATTCTTTCACATATACCAGTGTCCTGAGGCAGCGGCTTGATTCAGGACAAGGAAAGAGAACTTCATTTGCATATTCAATTATCCTGCTTAATGCTAGAAGTAGGTCACTAGATGCCGTGTGTGTGTGTGTGTGTGTGTGTGTGTGTGTGTGTGTGTGTGTGGTGTGTGTGTGTGTGTTGGTGTGTGTGTGTGTGTGTGTGTGTGTGTGTGTGTTGTGTGTGTGTGTGTGGTTGTGTGTGTGTGTGTGTTGTGGTGTGCTGTGTGGTGTGTGTGTGTGTGTGTGTGGGTGTGTGTGTGTGTGGTGTCTTTGGTGTTGTGTGTGCTGCTTGTTGTTGTGTTTGTGTCTTGTGTGTGTTTGTGGTGTGTGTGTGTGTGTGTGTGTGTGGTGTTGTGTGTGTGTGTGTATGTGGTGTGCCTTTTGTGTTTTGTGTTGTGTTGTGTGTGTGTGTGTTGTGCTTGGTGTGGTGGTGTGTGTGTGTCTGTTTGTGCTTTTGTGCGCGTGTTGCATGTGTGTGCCTTTGTGTGTTTGTGTGTGGAGGAACAGACAAACAGATGGTGATGGTAGGTGTGATATGTGTGTGTGTGTGGTGTGTTGTGTGTGTGTGTGTGGTGTGTGTGGTGTGTGTGTGTGTGTGTGTGTGTGTGTGTGTGTGTGTGTGTGATTGATCAGGTGATATGACGGTGTTCTGTGTGATGGTGATGGCTGATAGTGTGCGTGTGTGTGAAGGACGGGCAGAGGACAGACAGGTGCGTGGCGTGCGTGCACGTGCGCTGCGAGCTCCGACATGCGCATGGACGGATCTGCGTTTGCGTGCCCGTGCGTCGAGGTGACGTTCGCAAGCTCAGCTGTGTGTGAATGTGCCAGGTGACCAATTATAATGTGAGGAATATTCTGAGCGTGGTTAAAGAAGAGGTGAGGAAATATCTTGTGGGTAATATGAGGATAGGCGCAGAGGTGACGCGTGTGAGAGGGAGACAAGTAACATAAATTGGTGAAATATTCATAGAAGTGTAGTCGCATGAGACAAGCGACTTCCAGAGTACTGAGTCTAGAACCAAAACTATAGTTTGTTAACAAGAAATTTGTGGAGTGGTTGAAAAACGAGTTTTAATGACTCCTACCTAAGTGTATTTAAACTTCCGACTTCAACTGTATATATATATATATATATATAATGTTCACTCTGCTGTGCCTCACAAGTAATACAGCAAATTATCTATTACCAGGGTGATCATATACCTAAATGTCTAAAATATAATTTCAAAATGATCTGAGAAGATCAACATTGTCAGGGCAATTCAAGCAAAGCCAATATGCAGCGATAATGTATAGGGCATAAAGCCTGCTGCACAAACCTTTTTGCTACAGAACTGTTTTTAATTGGTTAATGTTGCATAGGATTATGTTTTTTAAGTCATGTTTTTAAAACATCTGAGTGGTACGTCTCAGCTTTCATCTCAGCTTCCATTTTGACTCAGAAAGTGATTTTCACTCAGAAAACGTTGGTGACCACTGTTTTGAGATATTTGTTCATTAGGTCCTTTGTTAGCGTCTTCTTTATTGTGTCATCCTCGGGGTCTAATGAAGAGTCTCCTGGTAGGTACCAGACTACCCTGTAATCATGAGAAAAGTTAGCTGGTGTAACACGGGATTAGTACAACACACTGGAACAGCCAGGTACAGTGAAACTAACAGGAAAGGAGCTGGAGAAAAGGAGGTTGAAACAGAGAGAGAAATTACTATGGATTTACCAATATATTCACTAGTTTAAGTTACACTATTTCTCAGCCTTTCTCCCAGTCCCCCCTCTCTCTCTTCATCTCCCTTTATATATTTTCTCATAACCCAGCCTTCATTTCTCCCACCTTTACATTATTTCCTCCATTCCTCCTTACCCCTTCCTCCTCCATCCCTCCTTACCCCTTCCTCCTCCTGTCCCTCCTTACTCCTTCCTCCTCCATCCCTCCTTACCCCGTCCTCCTCCATCCCTCCTTACCCTTCTCCTCCTCCCTCCCTTACCCCTCTTCCTCCTTCCATCCCTCCTTACTCCTTCCTCCTCCATCCCTCCTTACTCCTTCCTCCTCCATTCCTCCTTACCCCTTCCTCCTCCATCCCTCCTTACCCCTTCCTCCTCCATCCCTCCTTACTCCTTCCTCCTCATCCCACCTTCCTCCCTCCTTACCCCTTACCCTTCTCCCTCCATCCCTCCTTACCCCTTCCTCCTCCATTCCTCCTTACCCCTTCTTCCTCCATCCCTCCTTACCCTTCCTCCTCCATCCCTCCCTTACCCTTCCTCCTCCCTCCCTCCTTACCCCTTCCTCCTCCATTCCTCCTTACCCTTCCTCCTCCATCCCTCCTTACTCCTTCCTCCTCCATCCCTCCTTACCCCTTCCTCCTCCTCCCTCCTTACCCCTTCCTCCTCCATCCCTCCTTACCCCTTCCTCCTCCATCCCTCCTTACCCCTTCCTCCTCCATCCCTCATCCCTCCTTACCCCTTCCTCCTCCTCCCTCCTTACTCCTTCTCCTCCATCCCTCCTTACCCTCTCCTCCTCCCTTCCTTACTCCTTCCTCCTCCATCCCTTCTTACTTCCTTCCTCCTCCATCCCTCCTTACCCCTTCCTCCTCCATCCTCCTTACCCCTTCCCTCCTCATTCCTCCTTACCCCTTCCTCCTCCATCCTCCTTACTCCTTCCTCCTCCCATTCCTCCTTACCCCTTCCTCCTCCCTCCCTCCTTACCCTTCCTCCTCCATTCCTCCTTACTCCTTTCTCCTCCATCCCTCCTTACCCCTTCCTCCTCCATCCCTCCTTACCCCTTCCTCCTCCATCCCTGCTTACTCTTCCTTTCCTCCGTCCCTCCTTAACCCCCTTCCTCCTTCCATCCCCTGCCTTACCCCTGCCTCCTCCATCCCTCCTTAACTCCTTCCTCCTCCTATCCCTCCTTACTCCTTCCTCCTCCATTCCCTCCTTACCTCCTTCCTCCTTCCATCCCTCCTTACTCCTTCCTTCCTCCATCCCTCCTTACCCCTTCCTCCTCCGTATTTCTCTATTCTTTCCTTCTCGTGCCAACTTTCCATACCTTAATCCCTTCTTTCTTGAATTAAATCTTATTATTATCCTCCATTCAGCCACCTTAGCCTGTTTCAGTGCTATTGAAAAGGACCATGGAGTCAGCAAAGAGGGAATCACCACACACACACATACACGCAGCATGTGCGTACTCACATGGTTGCGCATACACAACACACACACCGGTTGCGCATAACACACACACACCACACACACACACACACACACACACACACACACACACACACCACCACACCAACACACACACAACACACACACACACACACACACAACACACACAACACACACACACACACACACACACACACACACACACACCACACACACACACACACACACACCGCTCTCCTGTGTATTCTAAAAGAGGTGTGTTCGCAGCCTGAACTGTGATAGTCAGCACCCTCCTCTCGACCTCCCTGTCACCTGAAACACACACCACACACACATACGCACACGCACACACAACACACATGCACACACACACATACACACACGCACCACACACAACCCAACCCATCTCTACTCTATGCATGTCCCTGTTAGTTGCTATTGTGTCTGCTACTGTGTGTATTATGTGTGTGGTATGTGGTGTTTATGTGTGATGTGATGGTGATGTGATGTGTGTGTGATGTGTGGTGTGTGAAGTGTGTGTGTGTGTGTGTGTGTGTGTGTTGTGTGTGTTTGTGTGATGGTGTGTGATGTGGTGTGTGTGTGTGTGTGTGTGTGTGTGTGGTGTGTGTGTTGTGCTGTGGTGTGTGTGTGGTGTCTGTCATGGCGAGTGTTCTTATGTGTCTGAGTGTTTTGTATTGGTGGTCGTGAAGTGGTGTGTGCTGTGGTGTGTTATGTAGTATGTGGTTTTTGTGCATGTGCGGTGTGTGTAGTGGTGTGTGGTGTGTGTTTATTGTGTGTGGTGCTCATGTGTTGTGTGTATTTGTTGTAGTGTGTAGTGTTGTGTGTGTGTGTAGATGTGTGTGTATTTGCGTGTGTATGTGGTGTGTGTTGTGTGTGTATTTGCGTGTGTTGACGAAGCAAAAACATGCCTCTGCAATCTGTCCCAACCTCCTACCTACTTCAAGGGATAGATTGCTTTTCGACAGAAGACCGATTATTTTTTTACATGCACTATGAATATAGGGGCGGGAGGTAGCCTAGTGGTCGGAGCGTTTGGGCCAGTAACCCGAAAGGTTGCTGGATCGAATCCCAGAGCTGACAAGGCAAAAATGTCTTGTTCTGCCCCTGCACAAGGCAATTAACCCACTGTTCCCCGGTAGGCTGTCATTGTAAATAAGAATTTGTTCTTAACTAACTATATATACTAAAAATATATTTTCTGGCATGGGAAACATACATTTCTGGTCTTTTCTGGCATGGGAAACATATGTTTACATTGTCAAAGCAAGTGAAATAGATAACTATAAACTATAACAAATGTACACTTCCCAAAGAGTAAGGAATATTATGTCTATGTACGGTGTTGTAATGCGCAAATAGTTAAAAAAAATAAACATAAATATAGGTTGTATTTACATTGGTGTTTGTTCTTCACTGGTTGCCCATTTCTTGTGGCAACTGGTTACAGATCTTGCTGCTGTGGTTGCACACTGTGGTATTTCACCCAATAGATATGGGAGTTTATCAAAATTGGATTTGTTTTTGAATTCTTTGTGGGTCTGTGTAATCTGAGGGAAATATGTGTCTCTAATATGGTCATACATTTGGCAGGTTTGGAAGTGCAGCTCAGTTTCCACCTCATTCTGTGGGCAGTGTGCACATAGCCTGTCTTCTCTTAAAACCCCTACAGGATCAGTGGGTCCCCCATGGGACAGTTGAGCTAATGTTGGCTAATGCGATTAGCATGAGGTTGTAAGTAACAAAAACATTTCCCAGGACGTAGACATGTCTGATATTGGCAGAAAGCTTAAATTAAAGCTTAAAACTGCACTGTCCAATTTACAGTAGCTATTACAGTGAAAGAATACCATGCTATTGTTTGAGGGGAGTGCACAAGTTATGAACATTGAAAACATATTAGTAACGCAATTAAAGCAAATTCCGGGTAGCTGATAGCAAAACATATTTGAACAGAAATGAGCATTGTTGCGTGCATTCAGTATTAAAACTTTGCACATGACACTGCTGCCATCGTAGTGGTTGGCACAATCTCTAAATTGGCGCCTGGGCTGGGGCAATAATACATTATGGCCTTTGCTCTTGTATTTCAAGATGGATTGGTACAAAAAAAAACACATGGTTCTGGTAGTCCCATAATAGTTGATTCTAGATTTTTATTTGATCTTGTATATGTTTTTGCTGTTTTGTTCTTTGCTCTTAGAGGCCAAAAAGATGAGGACGAGTGTTTTATCCTACACTCCGCTTTGGATAGAAAACTCTTTGTTTGGCTGTTTGTTTAGAGTTTGCCAATGTCCAAGAAGCTTGTTAAAAATCTATTGGGTTCTTCAATTACAATGAGTTGATGTCTGGAGCATGGTGTTTTTTTAGTTTACTAGGTAAGTCAGTTATGAAACAAATTCTTAATTTAGCAAGATAGCCTTACCAATGATGTCCTATAAACCCTAACAAGCGCTGGCCAATGGTAACGGCCAGGGGCCTATGGATCAACAATCCAGGCTGGTTGTGATACAGCCAGGAATCGAATTGCAGGTCTGAATATGACACCCGTATCAACTGAGATGCGCATGCCTTAGTGACCGCCTGTGCCAACTCGGGGAGTGTTCCTTTTCTTCGTAGTGTTATTTCTGTGCTTGTTTTTGTGATTCACCGTGGTGAAGGTGGTATGGCTTACATTTTTTGTTCTTCATGTTTTGGTTGGACAAGCTTCAGCATTCTTCATCAAACCATTGTCCATGTTGTTAGATTGTCTCAACTAACTGATGTTTTTAGATTTGATAGGGAAGCTGAGAGGTCAAATATAATGTTTAGGTTTTCTACCTCTGAGTTTAGACCTTCAATATTACAGTGAAACATTTTGTCCAGAAAATTGTCTAGAAGGGATTGAATTTGTTGTTTTTTGATAGGTTCCCACACTACTTTCCTTCCATCTATAGCATTTCTTAATATTATTCAGTTCCTTTGGCTTTGATGCCTCATGATAGAGCATAGCTCTGTTCAAGTAGAGTGTGATTTTGCTGAGATCTGACAGTGGACTGACTGTGAACTCTGAGAGACTCTGGGTTAAGMTCAGTGATAAAGTAGTCRACAGTACTACTGCCAAGATATTAGCTATAGGTGTACCTACCAAAGGAGTCCTCTTGAAGCCTACCATTGACTATGTATATACCCAGCGTCCAACAAAGCTGTAGGAGTTGTGACTCATTTCTGTTGGTTTTGTTGTCGTAGTTGTGTCTACGGGGGCATATGGGGAGGGAAGGCTGTCTCCTCCAGGAAGGTGTTTGTCCCKCTGTGTGCTGAGGATGTCAGGTTCTTGTCCAGTTCTGGAATGTAGGTCGCCACAGACTAGTATATGTCCCTTGGCCTGGAAATTGTTGATCTCCCCCTCTAGGGTGGAGAAGCTGTCATTGTCAAAGTATGCTGATTCTACTGGGGGGATATAGGTAGCACACTTGAGGACATTTTTCTCTGTTTAGATCATTTTCCTTATTAGTTTCTAGCCAGATGTAAAATGTTCCTGTTTTGACTAATTTAATAGAGTGGGTTAGGTCTGCTCTATACCAAATTAGCATCTCCTGAGTCTCTTCCCTGTTTCACACCTGGTAGTTTGGTCGATGGGACTACCAGCTCGCTCTCTCTCTCTTTCTCTCTCTAGTCTATCTTTCTTTCTACCCCACAGCTAAACTCAGTCCATATTTCATAAAGGTAGATGGACTATCAGAAATGAAACCCATACTTTAGTCAAGGTTAGATAGACAGGCGAGAGCATGAAATTACTGGAGACAAATGACCTCTATCTCTCCCCCTCCCTTCTCTGTTTCCATTTGTCCGCAAAAATGTTTCCTTCCTGGCGTTTTATTTTATTTTTGAATTAAATGTTTACTTGTTTGTGATTTTAATTCAAGAGAGGATAGCCACAACAATAATGCCACCAATCTGATTGTAAAGCCAAAAATGGAAGCAATTGTAAACATGTTTATTTTTTTATTTTTTATATCAGGAATTTCTGCAGTTAAAATTGTAAATATCTGTTCATTAAAATGGGATAAATCTGTAAAACAGAAATGATTGTTCACTATTAGGCACAGCTCAATCAAAATGATGAATAGTAGAGATGTTTGTTTCATGTTCAGGCTGGTTTGAATGGTGGTACCTGCCATGAAGCATTACACAGAATTGTTCTAATATTATTGTGAAGGAAATCGCTCATCAGTGTGATAGAACGTCATAACTGCTAGACACACACAGACACACACACAGACACACACAGACACACACGCACCCATACGCACCCATACACGCACACAACACCCATACCGCACACATACACCAACCACACACCACACAACACCACACACCAACAACACACAAAGGACAACAACACACACACACACACACACCACACACACACACACACACACACACACACACACACACACACACACACACACACACCACACACACACACACACACCACACACACACACACACACAACACACACACAATCGCAAGCTACATAGTGTTAGCAATCACATTTAACCCTAGAACGCGCTGGGCTCGATGGACCCCCCCCTTCAGCTAATGAGCAGTCCATTCTGACGGCACACACTAAAGTGTTAATTAATATATTTCAATATGCCATCACATAAATAATAATTTGGTTGGTTCATGAAGACCTTGATATCATTAGAATTCAATGTTTCCTCATATTACCGTAGGCTATATTCCAAAAAATATATATATATTAAAAAAGCATTTACAGTAACTAAGCATTTCACGTAAGTCTAAAACCTGTTGTTTTCAGCACTACAACTACAATTAGATTTGATTTGATTTAGCTGTTATCCCTCGTCCTAACAGTTGACACAATCTTTCTAATAACTTTAACTTGCTTACACAATTGACTAACCATTGTCTGTTATAGTGAGTTATTGCTCTGGTTTTTGCTAAATTGTGTCCAGTTTTTTCTCATTCTTCTGCACCCCTGGGAGTACAATGGCTGTGCAGGTGCTATATTTTCATGGTCTCGACCTTCACCTATGTTAGTTGCACAAACCCATCACACATTCTCACAGTCCCATCACCACACGTATTCATCCCCGCTATCACCACCATTCTCCAGTCCCATCAACACATTCTACCAGCCCCTCACCACATTCTACAGTGCCGCATCAACCCATTCTCATTCCTCCACATTGCGCGCCTATCACCAGCATTCTGCACAGTCCCAATACTAACAGGCCTCACTCACACAACATTGCCACAGTCCATCACACATCTCAGGGCCCACCCACCACATTCTACAGCGCCCATCACCAACATTCTACACCCCATCAAACCAGCATGTCTACATGCCCCATCACCACATTCTACGCCAGTCCATCGACCACATTCTCCGCTCCATCACCACATCTACACGCGCCATCACCACATTCGCATGGCCCCATCACCACATTCTACACCCCCATCACCACATCGACATCCCCATCACCACATTAAATACAGCCCCATCACCACAGTCTACATCCCCATCACCACATCTCTACATCCCCATCACCACCATTCTACAGCCCCATCACCACATTCTAATCCCCATCACCACATTCTACAGCCCCATCACCACATTCTACATCCCCATACCACATTCGACAGTTCCCATCACCACATTCTACATCCCATCACCACATTTCTCCATCCCCATCACCACATCTACAGCCCCATCACCACATTCTCAATCCCCATCACCACATTACAGCCCCATCACCACATTCTGCCATCCCCATCACCACATTCTACATCCCCATCACCCACATTCTCCATCCCTCACCACATTTCTACCAGCCCCATCACCACATTCTACTGTCCCATCACCACATTCTACAGTCCCATCACCACATTTCTACATCCCCTCACCACATTCACATCCCCATCACCACATCACAGTCCCATCACCACATTCTAACAGTCCCCATTCACCACATTCTACATCCCATCACCACATTCTACATCCACCATTCACCACATTCTACAGCCCCATTCACCACATTCTACAGTCCCATCACCACATTCTACAGCCCCATCACCACATTCTACATCCCCAATCACCACATTCTACAGTCCATCACCACATTCTCCAGCACCATCACCACATCTACAGCCCCATCACCACATTCTACAGTCCCATCACCACATTTACAGCCCCCATCACCACATTCTACAGCCCCAATCACCACATTCTGACAGCCCCATCACCACATTCTTCCAGCCCCAATCACCACATTCTACAGCCCCATCACCACATTCTATACAAGCCCATCACCACATTCACAGCCCAACATCACCACATTCTACAGCCCCATTCACCACATTCTACATCCCCATCACCACATTCTACAAGCCCCATCACCCACATTCACAGCCCCATCACACATTTCACAGTTCCCATACACATTCTACAGCCCCAAATCACCACATTGTCTACCATCCCATCACCACAGTCTACAGCCCATCACCATATCTCCAGCCCTATCACCACATTCTACAGCCCCATCACCACGATTCTCGCACCCCATCAACACATTCTCCCAGCCCCTATCACCACATTTCTACACCCCATCACCATATTCTCCAGCCTATCAACACATTCTACAGGCCCAATCACCACATTCTCCACACCATCACCCACATCTCCAGCCCCATCACACACATTCTCCATCCCATCACCACATTCTCCAGCCCCATCACCACTTCTACAGCCCATCACCACATTCGTACAGCCCCATCACCACATCTCCAGCCCCATCACCACATTCTCCATCCCATCACCCACATCTCCAAGCCCATCACCACCATTCTACACCCCATCACCACATCTACAGCCCATCCACCACATCTCCAGCCCCCCATCACCACATTCTCCAGCCCCATCACCACATTCTACAGCCCCATCACCACATCTCCAGCCCAATCACCACATTCTAACACCCCATCACCACATTCTCCAGCCCCATCACCACATTGGATGACTAAATTACAACAATCAAACAATAAATAGTCCTGTTCTTCATTCACAATTGCTTACACATAATTGAATCTCTAATCTTCGCTTCCCCGCGATCATTAACTCACCCATTCTCCCCCATCATAATTTACCTTAATTTATTTAATCTGTGTCTATATTCTGAAATTATTTTGTATAGTTTAGCGTCAGTTTCGAGACAATTATAGGGGAGAATGCTGAGGCACTGCACTTCAAACTGTTGCGAAGAAAAGGCAGTGGACAGCCCTTACTTCGGTGAGAAGGAGTGAGCAGCCCTTATCGGGAGAAGGCATGAGCAGCCTACTGTCGGGAAAGGAGTGGAGCTAGGCCCCACAGTCAAGAGAAGAGTGGAGCAGCCATACTGTCAGGAAAAGAGTGGAGCATGCCCTCCTGTCGGAGACGGAGTGAGCAGCCCTAAGTCCAGGAGAAAGGAAGTGGAGATCCCTACTGTTGGGAGAAGGAGTGGACCACCCTACTGTGGAGAAGAGGAGCAGGCCATACTGCTCAGGAGATGCAGCAGGCCCTACTGTTGGAGAAGAGGGGCAATGGGGAAAAACCTGCTAAAACTTAAAAACTCCATTCTATAACGATGTAGGACAAGTTCAAGCCGCGTGGGGGGGCATGAACATTTCAAATGGCAGAATAATAAATTAAAACAAGTGCGACCGCTTTAGCAGTTTTAATGTTAATAATATCATACATTTTCTCTTTCTTCTTCGATCTTTCTCTTATATTAACTTCTATAGCAAGTTCAAAACGCTTCCATCAACCCATGCTCCCTCCGCCAGGCTCTTCTCTCTCTCTCTCTCCTCTCTCTCTCTCTGTCTCTCCCTCTCTGTCTCTCTTTCTCTTTCTCTTTGTCTCTCTTCTCTCTCCCCTTATTCCTGTCCTGACTTACCCCCACATACCCCTTCCCCTTGGCTACCCTTCATATCTATAATTCCTTGCTGTAACCCCTGACGAGTACAACTCCCTGTCCGAGGTCTGATTGTACGGCACACTTTCCAAAGCGTCACCTTGGTCTGCGCATGTGGTTGTGTGGCTGTGTGGTGAGCATAGGTCACTAGACTCTAACCGGAGCACACAGACTGTAACTATTTATATTATCCCTCCACTAACATGCTGCATGCTCCCCCTTCTGTCAGCTCTTCACTGAGCTCACCTATCCCTGCCTGCCATTTACTCCCTCAAAACATGTTTACTCCTGCCTTCTATGGCCTAAGAGTTCCTATTAAACATTGGCTGCTAAAGTTCAACACAAAACCAGCAAACAGTTGTCCTTTGCCCTGTAATAGTCCACAAAACAGACGAACCCCATTACCCCACCCACATAAATCTGTTTGTGACCAATTTAGAGGCCAAGTAAAACACTGCTTCTAAAAGCTGCACAGTGAAGTTTGAAAATCTATCCATTCCGCAAAGGACATCTACAGAGGTGTGGGTGTGTGTGTGTTGGTGTGTGGTGTGTGTGTGGAGTGTGTGGTGTGTGTTGTGTGATGTGTGTGTTGTGGTTGTGTTGTGTGTGTTGTGTGGTGTGGGGGGGGGGGTTTGGCTATTAGCCTTTATATCATTATATCATCCCTAAGAACATAAACCAAGCTCTAATTGCGATAGCACTAATTGTCTGTTTAGCCCCTTGCCACCACACGTATGCACACACACCACACACAGCCCTTCTCATCTAGCCGTATTTGTGTGTGCCATGCTAGACCTTTGAAGCAAAGCAAAAGAACAACAAGCGAAGAATGCCATGACAGCTAAACTGCTCAAAACAAAGATCGCACATGACACTGCAGAATGAGACTCTCTCCAAGTAACACATTTCAAAATTTTGTCTAACCCTGCTATCCATGTAGAGTTCCATTTATCCAAAACTAAAAGGTGAAGTTAAGGTTAAGTGCATTCACTCATTCATAATGGTTAAGTCAGGGTAACTGCATCACTCATTCATAAATGGTTAAGTCAGGTTAACGTTTGATAAGGTTTAAAATAAATGTAAAACCATTGTCTACACTGGGATCGAACACCCTACCCCTGCATATAGAAGATCTTCTG
>NW_019946448.1:22981-30740 GCF_002910315.2 Salvelinus sp. IW2-2015 | reverse complement strand
TTATTGTTTCAGACACAATAATGTTGAGACTAAAGTATCAGGCCCTCAGTCCTCCAGAGTAGGAGTGTACCTGGATCACAAGGCAGGTACTCTGTCCTTCTACAGTRTCTCTGACACAATGACCCTCCTCCACAGAGTCCAGACCACATTCACTCAGCCCCTCTATCCTGGGTTTTGGCTCAATGGTACTGCTGAGCTGGTTAAACTTTAGTAGAGTCCACATAGATACTAGTCATGCTGGTGTAGTCTATAGCTGAGCTGGTTAAACTGTAGTAGTGTCCACATAGATACTAGTCATGCTGGTGTAGTCTATAGCTGAGCTGGTTAAACTGTAGTAGGGTCCACATAGATACTATTCATGCTGGTGGTGATGGTCCCCAGATATAATGGTCTGTTTTTCTGTAGAATCATTTGACTGACTGTATAGTTGAATTAAAATGTAATGTACTTATTTTTATTAAATACAATGTTTTAGTCTTGTACATTTCCATGAATCATGATGTGTGGTGTTGATGTATATTGGTTGTCATTCAGAACCATTGATATGTTTTCTCAATTGGTTCTCTGTCTCTATGTAATTCTCCTCAGTGGCATTGAACAGGTAGTATCACTAACTAACTAACTAAACTATATAGGACGGACACAGATTAATCCTAGTCCTAGACTAAAAAGTATGTTCAATGTAGATGTCCAGGAAACCGGCCCCAAATTTGGCATCTTTCATCCTCCCATACTGCTCAGTCCAGCAACATTAAACCTGTCCAGCAGGTGGTRATATTGACCAAACAATAAAACCAGSAGATATCTTGACTTGCCACTCAGTAATGTTCAGAATAGTACTTTAATATCATTGGAGATTGATGGTCTTTTTAATCCGCTATCCAGAGTCAGGAACAGATGAAGTTAGGTCTGCTACTGTTCAGTGATTAAATATGATTTATGGTGATGGGAAATAAAAAATCCAACACTCAACTTCATCTAGTAATAGTTTTCCTTTGTTATTTATTCCAAGGTGTCTTTAACTTATAAATGGATTGTGTGGAGGTGAGCTAGTGGTGTGGCTGATAGAATATAATGAAAAGGGAGGATGGGAGGGGAAATGGGCAGATATATCAGACAGATGAGGGAGAGAAAGATTTTCATACAGGAGTTAGTGTCTCTGTTCCAAATAGCTCCCTATTCCCTGCGYAGTGCACTAGGCTTCTTTAGTATAGATCTAAAGTAGTGTTCTAGATGTTAGATTGTTTCTCCCTGTCATTACAACATGACAATATGGTAATGACTTCAGTGGTTTCCACCTCTTTGTTGTTATTGTTATTTTGTTATGTGTGTTGTCAGGTTGTTCCTCTGTGTTCCTAATTGAAAATCCATTAACAATGAATCACAAACAAATTATATTCCAGTTGTTTAGACAATTTCATGTCTGACATCCCCAAGTTCTGTTCAGACCTATTGAACTGGGTCACATTCTACATGGTGACTTGTATTGATAGTCCATACTGGACCTAACTGTGGTTAACCAGACTGGAGGGGTTCTGATCATATATTCCCTCATCTCCACCTGATTATTATATATTTCTCTCTCTCTCTCTCTCTCTCTCTCTCTCTCTCTCTCTCTCTCTCTCTCTCTCTCTCTCTCTCTCTCTCTCTCTCTCTCTCTCTCTCTCTCTCTCTTTAATACAGTAGTAGTCTGGAGGGAATAACAATGTCCCACTTTTGTATGTGCAATTCATTATATTTAACCTTAATTTAACTAGGCAAGTCAGTTATTAAGAACAAATTCTTATTTACAAGGATGGCCTTCCAAAATGTAAAATGCTTCTTGCTGTGACAGGGGCCTGGGATTTAAATAAATAAATAAATACATTATAAATATAGGACAAAACACACATCACAACAAGAGAGACAACACAACACCACATAAAGAGAGACCTAAGACAACGACATAGCAAGGCAGCAACACATGACAACACAGCATGGTAGCAACACAACATAACAACAACATGGTAGCAACACAACATGGTAGCAGCACAAAACATGGGACAAGCATTACTGGGCACAGACAACAGCACAAAGGGCAAGAAGGTAGAGACAACAATACATCACACAAAGCAGCCACAACTGTCAGTAARAGTGTCCATGATTGAGTCTTTCCTATTCCCCCTCAGGAAACAAAAAAACATTTGGCATGGGTCCTCAGATCCTCAAAAGGTTCTACAGCTGCAACATCGAGAGCATCCTGACTGGTTGCGTCACTGCCTGGTACGGCAACTGCTCGGCATCTGACTGCAAGGCACTACAGAGGGTAGTGCGAACAGCCCAGTACATCACTGGGGCCAAGCTGCCTGCCATCCAGGACCTCTATACCAGGCGGTGTCAGAGGAAGGCCCTAAAAATTGTCAAAGACCCCAGCCAGACTGTTCTCTCTACTACCGCATGGCAAGCGGTACCGGAGCGCCAAGTCTAGGACCAAAAGGCTTCTGAACAGTTTTTACCCCCAAGCCATAAGACTCCTGAACAGGAAATCAACCCGGACTATCTGCATTGTTGTTTTCATGACATTGTTGGTGCTCTTCTAAAGTCACATCCCTTATTTTCAGAGAAACTGAATGCAGATTGTTCTGTACACGGATCAAATAGACATCTGGAATCCACTAGGATCCTTTGCATCAAAAAACAAGTTGTTAATGGTGTACTACACCCTAGGAAATATACATTCAAAATGCAGCTCTAAACTGGCTGCTATCAGGCTACCTGCCGTGGCTAGATCAGCAGACCTCCCTCAATTTGGTGGAGATGGAATATTGAATAGAATCTATGAAGATATGGATGCATTGTACAGTGGGGTTAAAATGCTAACTATTAACGGAGAGAAAATGATATATGGTGCCATGGTCTCTCTCTGTGGAGACACTCTGACACAACATGAACTAGCAGGGCTCAGAGGGTGTGGGCTTTACCTACAGTAAGTGCAGACACCGTGAGTGTTCTTTTGAGGACATGCAGACACATATGCTAAAAGGACATTGGAGAAGCATGTCAGACAATGTGATGAAAGAGAAAAGGTAAAGATGGACTTGCTTCACAACTGCCTGAGAACAACCTATGGGATCAATAGAAGGAGCAAGTTAGTTGAATTCCCAGCCTTTGATATCATACAACAAACTCCGCAAGACATTATGCATGTAATTCTGGAGGGYGTAGCCCCATTGGAAATCACATGTGTTTTGAATCATCTTGTTGAGTCAGGACATATTGATCTGGACTCAGTGAATTCGTCTCTTCTTTGTTTCCCTTATTGCCCTCTAGACATTAGAGATCAGACATCCCCCAATGTCTGTTAGTACATTAACGTCAAGTAATGGAAACTTAAACAGGCATCTGCTTGTCCTGCTAAGGATATTGCCATTTGTTTTGGAGAGTTAGGAATTCAATGCATATATACAACTGATAATTGAGCTAATGGAGATTGTACAGATATTATTTGCACCTGTTCTTTCCATTGTGACTGTGTCTAGGTTGAAGTTACTCATTGAAAATCATTTGAAGCATTGGAAGGAGCTTTTTCCAGACCACAACGTTACACCTAAACAGCATTATATGATACATTTGTCATCACAGATAAAGTCATTGGGTCCAATGGTTAGACATATGTGTATGTATGYGGTTTGAGTCTAAACATTGTTTCTTTAAACAACGGGCTTCCAAGCTCCATTTAAAAAATATTTGCAAGTCTTTGATCAATCAGAACCAAATATGAAAGCTGGCAAAATGTTGACAGTTCAATGCAGTCAATTGTTTCAAATGAAAAGGAGACGGGACCTGTATCAGAGGTTAAAGATCTACAATATTTATGTGGAAAATTGAGGGACTTCCTAGGTTTCAATGAAGTAAACCATGCTGTATCAGTCAAATGGCTTGTAATAAATTGTAATAAATATGTAACTCAGAAGTCTAAGATCTTTGAATGGTAATATGCCAGAATTTGGACTGGTCAAAAACATATTTCTTGTTGATTCTAGGCTTAATTGTTTGGAATATCAACCATTTCAAACTCTACGCTTTGATAGAAATGTCATGGCTTATCAAGTTGAGGTCCCACACCTTGCACAGGCCACTGAGTTAGTGGAGGCTGAAAAACTGGTTGATTTGACCTCTCATTACACAATTAGCAACAAGAGCCAAACTTATGTACAAGTCAAATACCATCTTGGGGATGTAATAGAATTGTACAACAGTTCAAATGTCTCATAGTGTGTACCCCGAATATGAAAAGTGTACTCTTTGTTCTGTACTGTATTTTGTCTACATGATTACTGTCGTGTGTGTAAGATTGACAATAAAACAGTGAATTCCATTTGGTCATTATCTGTTCTTAATATGTGAAGACAAAGCAGTTTTGTACTTGTCAGTGTTGATCAAACAGCTTTTTAATTCTGGTAATTCTAGTTCCGAGCATTAAGTTACTCAGAACCAGTAATACAATCTCAGTAACAAGTTACATTATCTTATTAAGATAATTATGGACAAGCTTGAAACAAGTGAAATGCTCTAACATAAAAACTGCCTGGTAAGAAGAAATATCTTGTCAGACAAAAAACAAGCATATATTGCCTAGATTTAAGATATTTAATCTTACTTAGATTTCATTTTTTGCAGTGTAACCTACTCAGCTATAGACTACACCAGCATGACTAGTATCTATGTGGACCCTACTACAGTTTAACCAGCTCAGCTATAGACTACACCAGCATGACTAGTATCTATGTGAACCCTACTACAGTTTAACCAGCTTAGCAGTACTATAACAGAGCCAAAACCCAGGATAGAGGGACTGAGTGAATGTGGTCTGGACTCTGTGGAGGAGGGTCATTGTGTCAGAGACACTTACACTGTAGAAGACAGAGCACCTGCCTTGTGATCCAGGTACACTCCTACTCTGGAGGACTGAGGGCCTGATACTTTAGTCGCAACATTATTGTGTCTCGAACCAATAACACCACGATAACACTGTAAACTCCAGGACTTGTTATTGTATCCAAATGCACTCATCTGTCCCTTGTTCTGCTGATGTCTTGATATGAGACTGCTGTATCAACATCCTCCCACTCCACTTCCACCTCCCAGTAACAGCATCTCAGACAGACCTCTCGACACAGAACCTGCTCGTAGTTGGTGAAATCTTGTCTGGATGATCAGGATATGGTTGGACTCGACTTGTGCATTTCACCTTTTTGTTCCCTTTAGACAGAGAGAGGTGTGTGTGTGCTGTGTTTGGGGTCCAGTGTGAGCTGACAGGAATCTGGAAGAGGAGCAAGGCAGGACAGCAGGACCACATGAAGGGAGTTACGAACAATAAGTTAAATCAGATTACTGTATCTTCCCTGTCTTTGATTAGAGCACAGGCAAGATCAAATCAGAGAAATATGAGGAGTCAGATAGATACCCAGTCTTTGATTAGATTCTACTATTGATTGTATATATTTTCTAGAGGGATTGTTAGGAGTGTCAGTAAAAATAGACTGTTAGTTACTTCACAATAAATACTGCACATTGTAACAACTGTTCTCTTTGGTCTTGGGCTCTGGAGGCAGTACAACATCCACTATATTCACTACAGACACACAAACACATTGACAGAGAGAGGGAATGTCATCATACCAATTCCACATGTTATATGACGAGTAGGGAACTTTCAATGGTCTAAAGTTGATGTTCTTATTATTTTCAACACAACCTGTAGTGGAGATCTTGGTCCATCTTCCTTTAAGGAAGTCTTCTAGTTCTCTCTGCCAGTTCAGACACAGTCTTACTCACACTCCACAGTAACGTATATGAGGACGGACAACGATGTGTGGGTAAGTCTGAAGTTACACTGATACTGGAGAGAGACTGGAGAACTCGGAGAGAGAAGGGTACAGCAGATGACAGGGATAGGGGAGGGGATGATGAGGACAGGGAGGAGGGAGACGAGAGATGAGAGAGGCGGGGATGAGAGAGACAGGAGAGACCTAGGACAGGACCTAACATAATGGAGGACATGAAAAGCAGCGGAGTTAAGGTGGAGAGGTGCAGTGAGTCACGTATGTGGAGGGACAAGCAGTGAAGTACCGTGAGGAGGAGATGGACCCTGGTGAGAGCTGGCCCAGGCCAGCCCCCGCAGCGCAGCTACTCCGCTCAGTCTCTAAGATCCCAGCGACTTCACTTCTCTCTGGCCTCTGATCAGCTCCCACCTCCAGAGCTCCGCCTCTCAAGACGACAGCCCATAAAACGATCCACTGCCCCCACGTCATGGCAACGGAAAGTGAGAGAAAAGGGGGGGGGTATGTGTATCAGACGAACAATCTGCATTTCAGTTCTGCTGAAAAATAAGCGGATGTGACTTTAGAGAGTCAGACGCAAACCAAAATATACAATATAGAAAACAAAACAATGCATATGAGTCCAGGGCAGTTGAATAATTGACACTGATAATCAAGAGTCTATATGGAGCTTGCGGATAGAAACAGGACAAGGAAAAAAAAACATAGATTGACGAAGAAGCGAAACAAATTGATTGGTCCTAGAGGACCTATCTAGGCGCCCTGACCCTCTGCCTGATGCCAAAGCTCCACCCCTGCCTCACGGTCCACAAGCTCCCTCCATACCGCATGGTACCGCCTTGTCCATAGAACCCACCAAACCCCCCCAGGCTCCCAGTAGAACCCCCGAGAACAGTCTGGCTTGGGGGTCTTTGACAATTTTTAGGGGCCTCCTCTGAGGCACCCCTGGTGCTAGGACCGAAAAAATGTATCCCCTCAGAAGTCTGCATGCAGAGTTGATCCGACCCTCCCGCAACACGCACCCACCGTAATGGTGAGGCATGGAGCCATGGCGCTCGCCCTACGCAACGACACGTCGCCCATCAGTGGAAGATTGTCCTTGGGTGCGGACCCTCTCTGCGCAGCGCTGTTACACGAAGCCACCTCCACTTGTCAGCCTCGACACCACCACGGGACACTCCTCGCCACGCACAAGTAGCTCCTACACGCTCAGCTGCACGCCTGAACACCCTGAGTGGCCAGTGTCCAGCCCCCGACTGCCAAGATAGCACCGCTGCAAAAACCATAAATGAACCCCTTCTCCTGAGCCGCACTCGCCTCGCCCAGAGCGCACCCCCATGCCAAATCCGCTCCTTTCCGTTTCCTCGCCAGCCCGCCCGGCATCATAGAAAGCGCACTTCACAATCTATCCTGTCCTTACCTGCCCAGCTTGCTCGGCTCCCGCCATTTGTGTGATGCCTCCCCCCTGACCTATTGTCTCGTCTCTTACCCCTTTTGCCCTATCTGTGCTGCCTCTGTCCTTAATACAAGAGATGCCCACCCGTAATTGCGAAGTGTACCATCCGCTTTCTGCATAGACTGCGCCTACCATGAATGGTTACCGCCTGACACGATGTCTGTTGTTATTGTATGTAGCTTGACTCCCGAAATGCCTGGTCGTTCGTCATCGTGTATGACATTGCTCCACCTTGACTCATGATCAACACTCGAAAGCGGCCTAATAGAGATCTCTGCTTTAATGACTCCGGACTGTGATTGTTGTCGTCTGCTATAAGTGTATGTGTGTTTCGCTCTCAAAGAATACATATTATGAAATGGATAGTACTCTTAAAATTAATATTATTTAAGATCCCACCCGCCCCTGTCACAGCAATGATAGCATTTTTACATTTTTGGCAAGGCCATTCCTCTCGTACATAAGAATTTGTTCCTTACTA
>NW_019946448.1:19923-22956 GCF_002910315.2 Salvelinus sp. IW2-2015 | reverse complement strand
TTCCCTGATCAGTGCCTCTTCCCCAATGACAGGCAATATTTCTGGGATGAGCCCACCAAGCCTTACCCACTGGAGTCTCCGTTACTACAGCAACCTGCCTCTGCTAAATGACTCACTAGCTGAACAATCTTAAATCGCCTTTTCTTTAGGCAGATTTTGGCTCTTAACCCTAGTGGCTCTGGATAAGAGTGTCTGCTAAATGACTCACATGTAAACTAGGGCTCTTTGAAAGCGTGGCAATAACTTATTAACTTTTCCTTATTCACAGACAGACTCCTCTGAAGCAGGCAGGCAGCACACTCCTGATCCCACTGATCCTCAACACTGGGGTACCACAAGGGTGCGTTCTCAGCCCTCTCCTGTACTCCCTCTTCACCCATGACTGCGTGGCCATGCACGCCTCCAACTCAATCATCAGGTTGCAGACGACACAACAGTGGTAGACTTGATACCAACAACGACGAGACGGCCTACAGGGAGGAGGTGAGGGCACTCGGAGTGTGGTGTCAGGAAAATAACCTCACACTCAATGTCAACAAAACAAAGGAGATGATCGTGGACTTCAGGAAACAGCAGAGGGAGCACCCCCTATCCACAGACGGGACAGTAGTGGAGAGGTGGAAAGTTTTAAGTTCCTCCGCGTACACATCACGAACAAACTGAATGGTCCAACCACACAGACAGCGTGTGTGAAGAAGGTGCAACAAGTGCCTCTTCAACCTCAGGGGGCTGAAGAAATTTGGCTGCTCACCAAAACACTCAAACTTTTACAGATGCACAATCGAGAGCATCCTGTCGGGCTGTATCACCGCCTGGTAGGGCAACTGCTCCGCCACAAACCGTAAGGCTCTCCAGAGGGTAGTGAGGTCTGCACAACGCATCACCCGGGGAAAACTACTGCCCTCCAGGACACCTACACCACCTGATGTCACATGAAGGCCAAAAAGGACAACAACCACCCGAGCCACTGCCTGTTCACCCCGCTATCATCCAGAAGGCGAGGTCAGTACAGGTGCATCAAAGCTGGACCGAGAGACTGAAAAACAGCTCTATCTCAAGGCCATCAAACTGTTAAACAGCCATCACTAACATTGAGTGGCTGCTGCCAACATACTGACTCAAATCTCTAGGCACTTTAATAATTAAACACTTTGATGTAATAAATGTATCACTAGTCATTATAAACAATGCCACTTTATTTAATGTTTACATGCCCTACATGACTCATCTCATATGTATATACTGTACTCTTTACCATCTACTGCATTTTGCCTATGCCGTTCGGCCATCGCTCATCCATATATTTATATGTACATATTCTTATTCATTCCTTTACACTTGTGTGTATTAGGTAGTTGTTGCGAAGTTGTTAGATTACTTGTTAGATATTACTGCATGGTCGGAACTAGAAGCACAAGCATTTCGCTACACTCGCATTAACATCTGCTAACCATGTGTATGTGACCAATAACATTTGATTTGAGTAGTATATACACCTTATCTTATTCAGTACTGTTGCTAAATAATTCCAATAGATGGGAGCATAAGACAGTTAAGATTAGTTTAGGTCAAGTACAAGCAGCCAACTCAACAAGCCCCGCCAAAAGCTTGTTCCGTCAGCGGCAGCGATCACTCTGCCTTCTCCCACAAGAGAGGGGCATGTTGAGGTAAATCTACTAACCGTGAGGGTTGTATGATGTCATTTATTGTCGGGCTGGAAGATGCATCGTCTTTTCTATTCCGAGGCTGTTTACTCCCAATATGACATATTAACATGATATCATAATGCATGTTTACTAGGGTTGAGGATAACACATCTGACTAGTGATTATTTGACCGGGGTTCAATACCTGCTATAGTTATTATTGTTTTGTTCTACCAAAAGCAACACAGGACTAATACGAGATATATAGCTAACTGTAAAGTAATGAATGAACATTTTAGAAAATCATGGGACATATAGTCTTTGGTTACATGCTATTTTATGTCAATCATATTGCTGCTTGTAGCCTATAACTGATCAAATCAAAGTTTTTTGTTACATGCACCGAATACAACAGGTGTAGACCTTACAGTGAAATGCTTAATTACAGGCTCTAACCAACAACTCAAAAAAAGGTATATTGTGAACAATAGGTAAGTAAAGAAATAAAAACAACAGTAAAAAGAGTGAAAAATAACAGTAGCGAGGCTATATACAGACACCGGTTAGTCAGGCTGATTGAGGTAGTATGTACATGTAGATATGGTTAAAGTGACTATGCATATATGATGAACAGAGAKTAGCAGTAGTGTAAAAAGAGGGGTTGGTGATGGGACACAATGCAAATAGCCCGGTTAGCCAATGTGCGGGGGCACTGGTTGGTCGGGCCAATTGAGGTAGTATGTACATGAATGTATAGTTAAAGKGACTATGCATATATGATAAACAGAGAGTAGCAGCAGCTTCGTGGTCTTATGCTGCCATCTATTTGGAATATTTTGCAATTAAAAGTTATTTATTCACATAAAGACATTGGTGATGCAGCTGAGAAATTAAGTGTATTTTTCTTATTCATTCCAGAGATCAGTCTCAAACCTGCCCAACGCCAATTGCAGCCATTTAGAAACAACATATCATAACAAAGGTTATTTATTAATTTAAAGAAATGTCTTCTGGCTGTTTAAAATCGGTCACATCTTGAAAAAGAGAACAGGGACATGCGTTTTGTTTAGGTTTTACACCTTTATCTGAATTTAAAAAAATGTATAACCATGACAAATCTTTAACGTTTGATGGCTATGTGCCAACCATCGCTAGCAATGTTCAGGTCAATGTTTCACCCTGCCAGCACCTATTAGTTGTATTGAAAACCAGGTCTTATTTAGGTGATGTTTCACCCTGCCAGCTCCTATTAGTTGTATTGAAAACAGGTCTTATTTCAGGTCATGTTTCACCCTGCCAGCACCTATTAGTTGTATTGAAAAACAGTCTTATTTTAGGTCATGTTTCACCCTGCCAGTTCCTATTAGTTGTATTGAAAAACAGGTCTT
>NW_019946448.1:11389-18779 GCF_002910315.2 Salvelinus sp. IW2-2015 | reverse complement strand
CTTTTGTCCCTACGGTCCGGCTCAGGTTTTTTTCATCTCCATTCAAGTTGCTCGAGAGGAGCAATCTGAATGCAGACTGGTGGAGATAACAGAGAGAGAAATTAAAACGAGAAAATGAGGGCAAGTATGTCCTGTTATCAGCAGCGCTTCCTCTTGGCATGGCGCGCTCAGCTTCCAGGTCTCTCCTTTGGCGTCCTCCTACAACTCTTCAGCACACACACGCGCAACACGCACACACACATGGTTTATCTTAGTCAAATCCTCAAAAGTGGCATAAGTAGGATCTTTAGGCAGACCCGACACACTTCTCATGCAACACGAGCAGCATCATCCAGTCAGGAGTTGTATCGTATTCAGATCAACCGCACAGTTTATATAAATGGCCAATGCACTTAGACTATATGCTGGTGCTCTACTATTGGGGCCCATAATTCAGCATCTTGCTAAGTGTGTTCTCTTTTGAGAGGTAAGAGGAGGGCGTTCAATCAATGAAAAACAGTCCAACAATGTGACTGACTGAACATAAGAGGTAGTTGTCACCATAGTTGACTGAACTCAAAGTCACTGGACCAATGGTTGCTTCAGCCTCATAGCTTTGCATAGTGTTGGCTGGTAAAGACAGTAGAAATTACTTATGTAAAATTATTTTACCCAGGCTACAAACCTGGCGCTCCTTTCTGTAGGTCAACATCCACCCCTGACTTATGTTGGGAATTCTAACCCACCCACTCGAGGGTTCCCAGTCTTCTTCCACCTGGACTATACCCTATAGGCAGACCCCGCATTGTGCGATAGGTACTGGGATGTCAGACGGGGATTTCTTAGATTTGTGTGTTTCCTAAAATTCTCTGTGAACGTAGTTGGGCTTTTGTATGCGAGAAAAGGGCCCCCACCCCACCACCCACCCACCCCCACCTCCAGCACGTCATACCCCTAGCTTTTTTTCAAAAAAACCCACCGACCCCCCCCCCCCCCCCCCCCCCCCCCGAGTCCTGGTGGAGACAGCTACACTGGCCCCCCTACCGCACCAAGCGGCGTTTTCTTTTTTACTAGCGCCTCCATGGGCAGCCATAAGATTATACAAAGGCACGCGCCGCCTGATCCTGGTCCCTCTGTAGGTAATTGTGAACAAAGGTTGAAGTCAGGTGATACCCGCCGGGCGGCGAAGACCGAGGATAGACCGAGCGAGCGCTGTATCGGACGCGGTCTCGTGGGGTCGGCCTCGTGAATTTGTAACCGGTACCCCAGTCAACTCCCTGTACCAGTCATATTTTTGCGTTTCTTGGTTGAGGTGCGGTTTATGTGACCGATTCCGACAAAGCTAATGAAAGTGTATGTAACATCTGCCTCCGTTTATTAACTGTACAAACAGATCCGTAAAAGAGTTGTTCGTTTGGTACATGTGTGAGTGGTTTTTGTTTTGTTGTACTGTCAGCTAGGTGTCTCTTTCGTAGGCAAGTGTTTGTTAACAAAATCAAGGTTAAACAGGAGAGTGGTGGTACAAAGGGTTTGTTAGCACAGATAGGTTGGGGATTTAGGGCAGACAAGCGCTACCAGCCAGCAGCGGGGGCTAGGACTAGCCTGGAAATTTTTAACAACATTTTCTGATAAAACTAGTTCATTGCATCCCAAGGAGCCCAGTTATATAATATTATCAAATGTCCCAGCTGTTTGCCGTAGTTTTGAAGTAATTGCAAAAAAACAGGCCTTATTTCAGGTCATGTTTCACCCTGCCAGCTCCTATTAGTGGTATTGAAAAACAGGTCTTATTTCAGGTCATGTTTCACCCTGCCAGCACCTATTAGTTGTATTGAAAAACAGGTCTTATTTTAGGTGATGTTTCACCCTGCCAGCTCTATTAGTTGTATTGAAAAACAGGTCTTATTTTCAGGTCATGTTTCACCCTGCCAGCACCTATTAGTGTGTATTGAAAAACAGGTCTTATTTAGGTGATGTTTCACCCTGCCAGCTCCTATTAGTTGTATTGAAAACAGGTCTTATTTCAGGTCATGTTTCACCCTGCCAGCACCTATTAGTTGTATTGAAAAACAGATCTTATTTTAGTCATGTTTCACCCTGCCAGTTCCTATTAATGTATTGAACAAACAGGTCTTATTTTAGTGTATGTTTCACCCTGCCAGCTCCTATTAGTTGTATTGAAAAAACAGGTCTTATTTTAGGATGTTTCACCCTGCCAGCTCCATTAGTGTATTGAACAAACAGTCTTATTTTAGGAGTGTTTCACCCTGCCAGCTCCTATTAGTTGTATTGAACAAACAGGTATTATTTTAGGTGATGTTTCACCCTGCCAGCTCCTATTAGTTGTATTGAACAAACAGGTCTTATTTTAGGTGATGTTTCACCCTGCCAGCTCCTATTAGATGTATTGAACAAACAGGTCTTATTTTAGGTGATGTTTCACCCTGCCAGCTCTATTAGTGGTATTGAACAAAACAGGTCTTATTTTAGGTGATGTTTCACCCTGCCAGCTCCTATTAGTTGTATTGTTAAAACAGGTCTTATTTTAGGTGATGTTTCACCCTGCCAGCTCCTATTAGTTGTATTGAAAAACAGGTCTTATTTTAGTGATGTTTCACCCTGCCAGGTCCTATTAGTGGTATTGAACACGTGTGCACTCAACCACCTTCTGAAAGTTCTATTCCCAGTCCATTGTTCTGCGTCACAATGTCAGCTTTCACTATTGTTATCACTGAGACCAGCCCACGTAACCCTGTAGGTTTACCTCACCCCCCGTCACCCCCGCCCCTCACTTCCACCTACACTACCCGCCCGCCTCTACCACGCCTACCCCCTCCTTCCCCGCCCCACTCTCCCTCACCCCCTCCGCGGGGGTCACCCGCCCCCTGGTACCAAATAAGACCTGTTTTTCAATACAACTAATAGGAGCTGGCAGGGTGAAACATCACCTAAAATAAGACCTGTTTTTCAATACAACTAATAGGTGCTGGCAGGGTGAAACATGACCTGAAATAAGACCWGTTTTTCAATACCACTAATAGGAGCTGGCAGGGTGAAACATGACCTGAAATAAGGCCTGTTTTTTTGCAATTACTTCAAAACTACGGCAAACAGCTGGGACATTTGATAATATTATATAACTGGGCTCCTTGGCGAATGCAATGAACTAGTTTTATCAGAAAATGTTGTTAAAAATTTCCAGGCTAGTCCTAGCCCCCGCTGCTGGCTGGTAGCGCTTGTCTGCCCTAAATCCCCACACTATCTGTGCTAACAAACCCTTTGTACCACCACTCCTCCTGTTTAACCTTGAATTTTGTTAACAAACACTTGCCTACGAAAAGAGACACCTAGCTGACAGTACACAAAACAAAAACCACTCACACATGTACCAAAACGAACCAACTCTTTACGGATCTGTTYRTWCKTAATAAACGGAGGCAGATTTGACACCACTACTCTTGTCGAAATCGGCACCAACACACCCCTCACAAAAATCATACTGGTAACTAGCCGGKYAACAAGACTCACCTTTTTCATTACCACAACCACCGCCTTGTTCATTCTGGCATGGCGCCACCTACTGTGCTGGAGTGTGTTCAATCACGGTTTACAACATTTCTAAATCCTCTGACCTCACTCAGTACTTCTGAGAAGAAAAAAAAATAGACCTACTAACTTCTAATAGACCCTCCCCCATCCCCAAAATCCCTTCCAAACCCCCCCAACCCCGTCCAACCTCAATGACCCTACACTTCAATCTCCCTCTCTTCAACATACTTACAACAATATAACAACACATGCTCCACCGTTTATTGATCATACCCTCCAGACACAAACCATTCACATGCTGCCTGTCACGACTTCCCCGAAGTTGGCTCCCCTGCCTGTTCGGGCGGTGCTCGGCGGTCGTCGTCACCGTCCTACTAGCCGCCACCGATCCCTTTTTCGATTGTCTGTTTGTTTTGTCTAATTAGTTTCCACTGTGTTTCTGTTGTTTGGTTTAATGAGCTTCCCTATTTTTAGTAGGTGGACCCGCCCTTGTTTTGTGCGGGATTGTCTTTATGTTACGTGTGTGCGTTTTAGGTAGAGGTGGATTTTTTTCTATTTTACTTGGCACCCTGTGTTTTTGGGTTGTCACGTTGTTGTCTGCGCCCTCTATGTTTGGGCTTCTCATTTTTGTGTGCATAAGTAAAAAGCACTTTCCCCAGTAGAATCTCTGCGTCTCATTCCTTCACCCACCTAGTCCCGCGTGACACTGCCAACCAGATGGAATGACCAGTTCAATGTACAATGTCTAAAACACAATCGAGTAAACACCACCTCTTCCTTCCTTATCACCCATTCCCTCAATTCTCCATAATAACATTAATACCTCCAATAGTAGGTCACTCCTATTAGATTTACCAGATGATAAACTATTCAATACAGACAGAGATCTGAGCATCTATCATTCTAACAGGTTGTACGTCCTCCACCCACTGGAGGACAACTATTATCACCAACAGTTCAACTGAGTATACTGACAGTTCATCTGTTAGTCTTCTACATATCTGCACATCAAATTCAGGAAGGTAAACGCCTGCTCCTGTGCTCCACCATCTGGGTCCTTGGATCCATCTGTGAAAAGTGGTAAAAAACACAACAATTCTACCAATGTAATTGTCAACCATCGTTTCCCTATATACTGACTTCTGACCAATCTTTCCTATTCTCTACCAAGGTTGATCAACAACAGGATCTGGGAGTAACCATGGAGGAACATCCCCTCTCACCACAGAAGGGCCAACCTCCAACTCCCTCAAACCACTCTCATCAGCAAGTTCCAACTGTCCAACCAAAACCACCGCCTTGTCTACTAGTATATTCCCACAGTCATCTAGAACAGTAGCAGTGGGATGCTCAACCTCACAGCCTTTTCAACCCAATAAGCTAATGACAATTTATTACACACGTATATCCAAAGGCATCTCACCTGCTCCACTTAGTAAGCACATATCAGATGTTGATTTAAATGCACCAATACATATCCTTAAAGCTATATAGTGGGATTCTGTCCAGCTTCTGAAGGACAAGTTTTGCTGCTGTTTCCATAAACTATACACCCGTAATCAATTGTCCGTCCTGATCAGAGCTCTATAAATATTCCATCAACAATTGTCTGTCAGCACCCCATTCATAAACCAGAGACCCACACAACCAACTACCACGAAAGTGATGGAATGAGAGAGAGAGAGAGACATCGTTACAACACTGTACAACACCCTCACCCTTTGACCCATCTCCTCTAACTTCACTGCTCAGCATATAACACCTTCTGCACTACTCTGACTCTACCACCTCAAACCTGCTCTCTCTACCCGGAGACTTCTGATCCCCAGCAAACATGGACACCCCTAAGTTGACACACAACTTTATCACGAAACTACACAAACCTCTATCCCATGACCTTCCTTGCACACTCCACATCTTGGATCTCCCTCCTATCAAAACTGCTGCAACTTGACCATAAACCGTTGCAACTGAAACAGCTTCAGGTGGATTCAAACACAAGAACTCTAACAGGATAACTGATATATCTAACATGACTTTGTTGGGGAAAGACTCAAAGGACTGACAGTGACTCAACTGTTTTCACCACGCATCACACCGGGTCTGCGTCACACCAAACCGTGGGCATCACAAACACCTGGAATCTTCAACTTCAACTTCAATTGCTCCACCTCCACACTTAACACTACCCCAGAAATCACCCAGAAATCACTCCTTTCAATGGTGCCCTGTTCCTGAGAGCAAAGCAAGAAACAGATCTTGACCCAAGTTGCGTGACACGGAGCGCCCACTCCCTCTGGTCAGAAGAAACACAAACAAATATCACAAGTCCACTACAGGTTACCTAGGTTACCTTCACTGATTCAACTGCACCCAACTCCTTTCCCACCCACCCTGAAACCACTAATGGATCACAAATGGATCTGCCAAAAGGTATGGATCCACTTTCTCCAAAAATGTAACTCCTACTGCACCAGATTCTTCTTGATCATGTCCATTGATGCCAGGCTCTGGTTCTGAGCTCTTCTATAACACCTTCTACCTCACTTAACTCTCCCTCCCCCATTCATTTCCATTTCACCTCCTCCAATATCTCTATTCCTTTGAAACATTTTTAGTGTAATGTTTACTGTTCATGATTGTTTATTTCACTTTTATTTATTATCTATTTATCTTGCTTTGGCAATGTAAGCATATGTTTCCCATGGAAAGAAAGCCCTTTGAATTGATTTGAATTGAGAGAGAGAGCTCCATGTTAATGTATAGGGGACATGAGTCGGTCATGGTTACTCATGGTTATGTGATGAGGTAGCCCCGCCTGCGACTTCAAAAACAGTGTCTGCCCTCAGCCCAATAGGGAATGTTGTCTTGGTGTAACGGTCAAGACGTTGGTTTCTCCTGCAGTAGACCTGGGTTCATATCCTGTYGGTTACATTAAACAGTCTATTCTCTGAAAGGGGTCCAGACATAGTGGGGTCAGTGGGATTGAAGAGGGGYCCCTCTCTCTTTCTGACTGGAGGAGAGAAGTGAACTGGTGTGTCTCCTCTGGTCAACAACACTCACCTTGAGAGACTCCACAGCCTGTTGRAGCTCCTTCAGCTCCTTCTCTCTCTCCTGGAATCTCTGCTGGATCTTCTGCTGACTCCTCCCCAGCTGCCTCTGTGGAGAATCACTCTTCAATGAGCTATCAAGCTTTATTAGTCCAGTAGATCAACAGTATAGTCATGTGACTTAGGGCCCATAGAGAGGAAGGTCTAAAATGAGGAAGTCCATTTACAATATGATATTATGTTGCTATGTGAATGATTATATTTTTATGGTAGGCGTACATGTAGCAACTTTGGACTCATAAAAAGGCATTCAGAATGATAATAGTGTTTGACTTTAGAAAATGGTGATACATTTGGAGCAAACTCAATATACTCAAGGTTTGTGTTCATATTTGTTCTGCCGTGGACTGATTTCATTTGAATGATCTCATATTCAAACATCCTTAGTTCCTACTGTATCTTTAATTCTTTGTTTTTCAGACAGTCACCAACAAGTTGTTCTGGTCTTACCTGTTTCTCAGTCCTCTCTGCTGCAGCTGACACTGTATCATGGCCTTTATGTTCATCCATTGTACACAGATAACAGATACACTGCTGATCGGTACGACAGTAAACCTCCAGCAGTTTGTCATGATGAGAGCAGATCTTCTCCTGTAGTTGTGCGGTGGCTTTGACCAGCTTGTGCTTCTTGAAAGCAGGAGATTCATAGTGAGATTGGAGGTGAGTCTCACAGTAAGAGGCCAGACACACAAGACAGGACATGAAGGCTTTCTGCTTTCTGGTCCCAGTGCAGACATCACACGCCACATCTC
>NW_019946448.1:4053-10738 GCF_002910315.2 Salvelinus sp. IW2-2015 | reverse complement strand
CAGGTCCAGCATAGCACAGAGCAGGAGGGGAGCAGCCTGGAGTCCTGTCTTCCTCAGTTTCTCACCACGCTTCCTTGTGTTTGTGTCTTCTCCGGTTCGTCCTGCTTTCGGGCTCTTTCGCTCTTTCTTCTTCCTCTCTTCTGCTCGGCCTACTCCTTCTCTTCTCGCCTTCTTTTCTTTCTCCCTCCTTTTTTTTTTCCCCGACCTCTTTTTCTCTGTCCTTTCCTTTTCTCTGTTTTTCTTTCGCTCTTTTTTTTTTTTTTTTTTTTTTTTTTTTTTTTTGTTTTTTTTTTCTTTTTTTTTTTTTTTTTTTTTTTCTTTTTTTTTTTTTTTTTTTTTTTTTTTTTTTTTTTTTTTTTTTTTTTTTTTTTTTTCTTCTTTTTTTTTTTTTTTTTTTTTTTTTTTTTTTTTTTTTTTTTTTTTTCTTCTTTTTGTTCTTTTTTTTTTTTTTTATTTTTTTTTTTTTCTTTTTTTTTTTTTTTTTTTTTTTTTTTTTTTTTTTTTTTCTTTTTTTTCTTTTTTTTTTTTTTTTCTTTTTTTTTTTTGGTTTTTTTTTTTTTCTTTTTTTTTTTTTTTTTTTTTCTTTTTTTCTTTTTTTCTTTTTTTTCTTTTTTTTTCTTCTTTTTCTTTTCTTTTTTCTCTTCTTTGTCTTTTTTTCTTTTTTTTTTCCTTCTTTCTTTTTTTCTTTTTTTTTTTTTTTTTCTTTTTTTTTTCTTTTCTTTTCTGTTTTTTTTTCTTTCTTTTGTTTCTTTTTTCTCTTTTTTTGTTTTCTTTGTTGGTCTTCTTTTTTTTCTTTTTTTTTTCGTTTTTTTCTTTCTTTTTTTTTTTTTTTTGTTTTTTTTTTTCTGTTCTTCTCTTTCTTTCTTTTTTTTTTCTTTCTTGTTTTTTTCTTCTTTTTTTTTCTCTTGTTTGTTTTTTTTCTTTTCTTTTTTTTCTCTTTTTCTCTTTTCCCTTCTTTCTTTCTCTTTTTTCCTTTTTTTTTTTCGCTTTTTTCTCTTTTTTCTTTTTTGTTGTCTTTTTCGTTCTCTTTCTTTTCTTTTTCTTTTTTTTTTCTCCTCTTTTTTCTCTTTCTTTTTCTTTTTTCTTTTTCTCTTTTCTTGTTCTTTTTTCTTTTTTTTTTTTTTGTTTTTTTTCCTTTCCTTGTTTTTTTTCTTTCTTCCTTCTTTCTTTTCCTCTCTTTTTTTTCTTTTTTCTTCTCTTTTTTTTTTTATTCGTTTTCTTTCTTTCTCTTTCTTTTTCTCTTCGCTCTTTTTTTTTTTTTCTTTTTTTCTTTTTTCCTCTCTTTTTGTTCTCCTTTCTTGTTCTTTTTTCTTTTCTGCGCAGACAACAGGGGTAGGGCCGCAGAGGGGCCGGGTGGAGGGAGGGATGCGCCACGGGACTAGCGTAGAGACCGGGCAGTAAATTCCGGAGCTAGCAGCCCGCAAGACAGCGCTCGACAGGACGGCGGGCACAGGGAGGGGGACTGGGGGCGTGCAGAGAGCAGACAGACAGACAACAGTAACGGGTCGGGGCTAGCAGAACGCGCGCGGGTGAGCCAGGGGGACGGGGGGGCACCGCATATCTGACATGACGACAGAGAGACGCAGAGCAGGGGCGGTGGGCCCGCGAGGAAGTAGAGGGGGGGGGAGGGGAGGGGCGGCCGGGGGCGGCCAGAGGGGTGTGGGGGGAGTCTAGGAGGGGGGGGGTAAGAAGGGAGGAAGATGAGAGAGGAACGTGCATGGGGTAATCGCAAGAGGGATTTTGACATAAGTAGTTGGTGTTGGGTTTGGCAAGTGGTTTATGTTTCTGTAGCTCTTCGAACAGGGATATTTATGGACTAGGAAGGAAGGGTGAAAATGGAGGTGGACAATGAGTCTGAAGGGGTGAGGTGCGAGGGAAGGGAAGGAGAGGAGGGTGAAAGGACCGGCGAGAGGCCGGGTGAAGACACGTAGTGGGGGCTAATAAGCAAGATAGGCCTGCGGAGGGGGGGTAGATGGGGGAAGAGACAGTCATCCACGTGAGAAGGAAGGAGGAGGGGGGGATGTAGGGGGATAGTGACAGCACCTAGGATGAGGAGGAGGTAGGGGGGGTTTGAGATGGTGTGTTGATAGATGACAGCATGTGAGTATAGGACGTGATGGAGGGGGGGGGAGTTTGGGGGTAAGAGACATGCATAGCGGATAAGGATGAGGAGGGGTGGTATATGGGTTAATAGCAGCATCCACGGATAAGGACTGATGGAGGTGTGGTATATGGGTTATATACAGCACCCGGATAAGGATGAGGAGGTGTGGTATTTGTTTATAGTATACAGTCACCAGGATTATAGGACTGGAGGAGTGTGGTATATGTGTTAATATACAGTACACGGATAAGGATCTGAGTGAGGTGTGGTATATGGTAATAATACGTCGACCACGGGATAGGCTGAGGAGGTGTGGTATAATGGTTATATACGAGCCCCTGGCTAAGGTACTAGAGGTGTGGTATATGGTTAATATACCAGTACCACGGATAAGGCTGATGTGAGGTGTGGTATATGGTTAATATACAGTACCACGATAAGGACTTGAGGAGGTGTGTATAATGGTCTAATATACAGTATACGGATAATGGCACTGAGGAAGGTGTGGTATATGGTTATACGCACAGGATAAGGACTGAGGAGTGTGGTATATGGTTTATATACAGTACCGAGGATAAGGACTGAGAGTGTGGTATATGGTTAATATACAGTACCACGGAATAAGGCTGAGGAGGTGTGGTTATATGGTGTAATATATCAGCACCACGGATAAGTGACTGAGGAGTTGGTATTATGGGTTAGATATACAGTACACGGATAAGGACTGAGGTAGGTGTTGGTATTTGGTTAATATACAGTACCACGGATAAGGACTGAGGGGTGTGGTTTGGTTAAATATCGTGACCAGGATAAGGATGAGACGGTGGTGGTATCTGGTTAAGTATACAGTACCACGGATTAAGGCCTGGAGGAGGTGTGGTATGATGGTTTATACAGTACAGGATAAGGACTCGAGGAGGTTGTGGTATATGGTTAATATACACACAACGGAAATAAGGACTGAGGAGGTGTGGTCATATGGTTAATATATCGTCACCACGGATAAGGGATGCGGAGGTGTGGTATATGGTTAGATATACAGTACACGGATAAGGCCTGAGAGGTGTGGTATTTGGGTTAATATACTATGTACCACGGATAAGGTTGAGGAGGTGTGGTATTATGTGTTAATATACAGCACCACGGATAGGACTGAGGGAGGTGTGGTCTATGGTTTAATTACAGCACCAAGGATAAGTGACTTCGAGGAGGTGTGGTTTGGTTTATCTACAGCACCGAGATAGGAGCTGAGGAGGTGTTGGTATTGGTTTTAATATACAGTATCCACGGATAAGGAACTGAGGAGGTGTGGTATATGGTTATGTATATCAGTAGCACGCGATAAGGACTGAGGGGTGTGGTACTATGGTAATATGACAGTACCACGGATAATGGATCTGAGGAGGTGTGGTATATGGTTATATACAGCACCACTGGATAGTGCCTGAGGAGGGTGTATATGGTACTATATCAGCATCACGATAGGACTGGGAGGTGTTGTGGTATATGGTTAATATGTATTCGTACACGGATAAGGAGCTGAGGAGGTGTGGTATATGGTTGATATAGCAGCACACGGATAAGGATGAGGAGGTGTGGTATATGTTAATATACAGTCAAGGATAAGGATGAGGGAAGGTGTGGTATATGGTTAATATAACAGCCCCTACTGGATGAGGAACTGAAGGAGGTGTGGTATGATGGTTAATATACAGGCCACGGATAAGTGACTGAGGAGGTGTGGTAGGAATTGGTTAATCATACAGTCACTACGGATAAGGGATTGAGGAGGTGTGGTATACCAGCTCGGAAACCAGATTGCGTAGTAGAGAAGGTACGGTGGAATTCGAAATGGTCGGTGATCTGTTTATTAACTTGGCTTTCGAAGATTTTAGAAAGGCAGGGCAGGATGTATATAGGTCTATAACATTTTGGGTCTAGAGTGTCTCCCCCTTTGGAGAGGGGGATGACCGCGGCAGCTTTCCAATCTATGGGGATCTSAGACRATAYRAAAGAGASGTTGAATAGGCTAGTAATAGGGGTTGCAACAATTTTGGTGGATAATTTTAGAAAGAGAGGGTCCAGATTGTCTAGCCCAGCTGATTTGTAGGGATCCAGATGGATAAGTGGATAAGTTGCTGCAGGGGCTGCTGAGATGTTGGCCRGGGTCGGGGTAGCCAGGTGGAAAGCATGGCTWGCCGTGGAAAAAATGCTTATTGAAATTATCGATTATCATGGATTTATCGGTGGTGACAGTGTTTCCTCTCCTCAGTGCAGTGGGCAGCTGGAAGTAAGTGCTCTTATTCTCCATGGACTTTAAAGTGTCCCAAAACTTTTTGGAATCAGTGCTACAGGAAGGAAATTTCTGTTTGAAAAAGCTACCCTTAGCTTTCCTAACTGACTGAGTATATTGGTTCCTGACTTCCCTGAAAAGTTGCATATCGCGGGGGCTATTCGATGCTAATGTAGAACGCCACAGGATGTTTTTGTGCTGGTCAAGGGTAGTCACGTCTGGGGTGAACCAAGGGCTGTATCTGTTCTTAGTTCTACATTTTCTAAATGTGGCATGCTTATTTAAGATGGAGAGGAAAGCACTTTTGAAGAGCAACCAGGCATCCTCTACTGACGGAATGAGGTCAATATCCTTCCAGGATACCCGAGCTAGGTCGATTAGAAAGGCCTGCTCGCTGAAGTGTTTTAGGGAGCGTTTGACAGTGATGAGGGGATAATATTTTAATGACCTTTATAATGCCTTATAATACACCTATGTGTTATAACACTGATATAAGTGTCTATAATAATTAATAAGTGGTTGTAATGAGGGGGACTTGATATTGATACAATGTACTGTAGTTGAAATGAATACTGTATGTATTGACTGATCATTGAGAATGAGGTAATACTTTACATTAGTGTGGTTATTACTGTTAGGTCTAGGGTCAGGGTTAGAGGTACTACATTCAGCAGTACCCTAGACATATCTAGGACTAAACAGAGAAGACGTTTTACAATCAGAGTTCTTTGTATGTCTTCTTAGTCATACAGATCCCCACATCTTATAGGTGGACGTGGTTATGAACATATTCAATAGATTATTTCTGAAACCAGATGAAATGAAACTGTCTTTCAGCAGGAAAAGCTTCTCTAATAATCCTAACATGGCTGGGTGTCTTCAGAGACTGAGAGGTATAGAGACACACTGTCAAGTCAAAACATCTGGCTGTGCTTTCATGTCAAAACTTATTCTATTCTAGTCTTATATTATATGCTATTATAACACATCCAGTCATAGTAAATAACCTGTCTGTCGTCTGTCTGTCTGTCTGTCTGTCTGTCTGTCTGTCTGTCTGTCTGTCTGTCTGTCTGTCTGTCTGTCTGTCTGTCTGTCTGTCTGTCTGTCTGTCTGTCTGTCTGTCTGTCTGTCTGTCTGTCTGTCTGTCTTCTGTCTGTCTGTCTGTCTGTCTGTCTGTCTGTCTGTCTGTCTGTCTGTCTGCTGTCTGTAGATGCAGCCAACTTCTCTGTGGTGGTTGTTGTTACTATCAGTGTTAAAAAAACGTACAACTCTATGCACAACAACTACTTTAACAAAATACAAAATAATTAAACACATTGACTTGAAGAACAATGCAGATGCAACGTTTGATAACCGAATGGACGACACAAAGAGCACAAACCCTCATTCTGTTAGACAGACATTTTATAGTGTAAATCTGAGTCTCAGTGTCACTCTGCTACTGTGGAATTGTCCAGTTGTTAAAGAAAGTTCAGTATAACAGCTTATTCCGTTCAACAATAATAAATGTTAAAGAGCTTTGGAGCTTCTTCATCAAACAGACTATTGCAACATAGTGTCAGAATGTACAAATACACAATCACTGCAGGCCACCCTCTTAGTTCTGGAAGACCAGAGTGACACCACTGAATCCTCTAGTCTTCCAGAACCAAGAGGGTGGCCTGCAGGTTAACAAGACACCACTGAATCATCTAGTCTTCCAGAACCAAGAGGGAGGCCTGCAGGTTAACAAGACACCAGAATCATCTAGTCTTCCAGAACCAAGAGGGAGGCCTGCAGGTTAACAAGACACCACTGAATCATCTAGTCTTCAGAACAAGAGGGAGGCCTGCAGGTTAACAAGACACCACTGAATCATCTAGTCTTCCAGAACCAAGAGGAGGCCTGCAGGTTAACAAGACACCACTGAATCATCTAGTCTTCCAGAACCAAGAGGGTGGCCTGCAGGTAAACAAGACACCACTGAATCCTCTGGTCTTCTAGAACCAAGAGGGTGGCCTGCAGGTTAACAAGACACCACTGAATCCTCTGGTCTTCTAGAACCAAGAGGGTGTCCTGCAGGTTAACAAGACACCACTGAATCCTCTGGTCTTCCAGAACCAAGAGGGTGGCCTGCAGGTTAACAAGACACCACTGAATCCTCTGGTCTTCTAGAACAAAGAGGGTGCCTGCAGGTAAACAATACACACTGAATCCTCTGCAGCTTCTATTAGGGACAGGAGTTTTCCTGGCTACGTCTCCTGGCAGGAAAGACTTTGTCTCAAGTTATATTATTGTTTACAGATGTA
>NW_019946448.1:0-3602 GCF_002910315.2 Salvelinus sp. IW2-2015 | reverse complement strand
TGTGTTGGTTTCGAACCGACAGACCAGTGCAGCAGCAGGCAAATGCAGGCAGTGCTTGCTAAGAATTATGGTTGAAGACTGTAGGAGAGATATTGTTAGAGAGGTGCAAGTCAGGTTACAGGTTGATTCATCTAAGAGGGTTGCCATGCCTTACGCGGATTTAAGGGGATTGTACCCTGGTAGGTTCTTGATGACATTTCGTGTGAGAATGTGAGTAGGCATCTAGCTTAAATCTGTAGCGAGGCCAGCGGTGTTCAGGCATACGTCCCAGTTTAGGTCACCTAACAGTAACGAACTCTGAAGATCGATGGGGTGATCAAATTTCAGATTATGGTGTGCAGGGCACACTGGGGGGCAGAGCGGCTGCTGTTCTATAACAAGCGACAATCGGGTGAGCAGAGACTTGTGTTGCCTGAAGAGAAGGTGGATTTTTCAAAGGTAGATTTGCGAAGTTGTGCTTGGGCACAGACCTGGATAGGATGACAAGAACTTTCGGGTCTAATCTTGTTCAGAACATTGCTATAGGTTATGTATAGTACAGTAGGATTTTTGGTGGCGCTTCCTAGGCCAGGATTTCAACATGGCTAGGAACATCTGGGGTTGGGGAGTGTGCTAAAGACCGTGGAATAAAACAACTTAGGGAGGAGGCTCTCATTTTTAGTCCATGTAACTTATTTAGTGACTTGTTAAGTACATTTTTACCATTTCCCCTCCCATCTTCCCTTTTCATTCTATTCTATCAGCCACACCACTAGCTCACCTTGGAATAAATAACAAAGGAAAACTATTACTAGATGAAGTGAAGTGTTGKATTTTTTATTTCCCATCACCATAAGTCATTTTTAATCACTGAACAGTAGCAGACCTAACTTCATCTGTTCCTGACTCTGGATAGTGGATTAAAAAGACCATCAATCTCCAAYGATATTAAAGTACTATTCTGAACATTACTGATATACTGAGTGGCAAGTCAAGATATCTGCTGATTTTATTGTTTGATCAATAGCACCACCTGCTGGACAGGTTTAATGTTGCTGGACTGAGCAGTATGGGAGGATGAAAGATGCCAAATTTCGGGCCGGTTTCCCGGACATCTACATTGAACATACTTTTAATTCTAGGACTAGGATTAATCTGTGTCTGGGAAACCAGACCATATAGTTTAGTAGAAAGTAAGTGATACCAGCTGTAGTGGGCTGACTAGTCCTGAATTGTCCTTTTGTTCCTGGACCATTTTCCATGCAGCTCCAGCTGACAGAAAACACATCAATTAGGGCCGAGCCTATAAACTGTTCAATGATACTGAAGTGAATTACATAGAGACAGAGAACCAACTGAGAAAACATATCAATGGTTCTGAATGACAACTAATATACATCAACACCATACATCATGATTCATGGAAATGCACAAGATAAATTTTTTATTTTATTATATATAAGCACCTTAAATCTCTTAAAATTCCAATCAATCAAAGTGAAAGTATACACGTACAAATCAAAATGAAAGGATTGAATTTTAATTCAGAACATCTGTAGATCAAATCAGTTAAATCATTGTACATAAAACAGAGSAGAATGAATCATCACATCTGGGGACCATCACCACCAGCATGAGTAGTATCTATGTGGACCCTATTACAGTTTAACCAGCTCAGCTATAGACTACACCAGCATGACTAGTATCTATGTGGACCCTACTACAGTTTAACCAGCTCAGCTATAGACTACACCAGCATGACTAGTATCTATGTGGACCTTACTACAGTTTAACCAGCTCAGCAGTACCATAGACATAAAACCCAGGATAGAGGGACTGAGTGAATGTGGTCTGGACTCTGTGGAGGAGGGTCATTGTGTCAGAGACACTGTAGAAGGACAGAGTACCTGCCTTGTGATCCAGGTACACTCCTACTCTGGAGGACTGAGGCCCTGATACTTTAGTCTCAACATTATTGTGTATGAAACAATAATCATCACTAAAGCACTGTAAACTCCAGGACTGTAAACTCCAGGTCTCCAAATATATTACCTCTCACTGTTCTGCTGACGTCTTTATATGAGACTGCTGTAATAACACCCCTTCCACTCCACTCCACCTCCCAGTAACAGCGTCCAGACAGACCCTCTTTACACAGAACCTGGTAGTGGTTGGTGAATCTGTCTGGATGATCAGGATATGGTTGGACTTGGTTTGTATAAGTCACCTTTCTGTTCCCTTCAGACAGAGAGAGGCATGTGTGTGCTGTGTTTGGGTCCAGTGTGAGCTGACAGGAATCTGGGAGAAGAGCAGAGCAGATACCAATGAGGGGAGTTAGAACAATAAGTTAAGTCAGATACTGTATCTACCCTGTCTTTGATTAGAGCACAGCAGAGATCAAATCAGAGAAATATGAAGAGTCAGATAGATACCCAGTCTTTGATTAGATCTACTATTGCTATATATTTCTAGAGGGATTGTTAGGAGTGTCAGTAAAAAGAGACTGTTAGTTACTTCACAATAAAGAGACTCACATTGTAACAACTGTTCTCTGGTCTTGGGCTCTGGAGGCAGTACAACATCCACTATATTCACTACAGACACACAAACACATTGACAGAGAGAGGGAATGTTATCATCAGACCATATTCCACATGTATATGACTATAGGGAACTTTCAATGGTCTAAAGTTGATGTTCTATTGTTTTCAACACACCTGTAGTGAGATCTTGGTCCATTCTCCTTTAAGGAAGTCTTCTAGTTTCTCTCTCAGTTCAGACACAGTCTTACTCACATCTCCAAAGTACTGAAGAGGACGGACAACGATGCTGGGTAAGTCTGAAGATACACTGATACTGGAGAAGAGACTTGATACTCTGGAGAGAGACAGAGACAGAAGAAGAGAGAGAGAGAGCAGACAGAGAGAGAGAGAGAGAGAGAGACGAGAGGAGAGAGAGAGAGAGAAGAGAAGAGAGAGAAGAAGAGAGAGAGAGAAGAGAAGAGACAGGAAGAGAGAGAGAGGACAACATAATGATGTAGATGAATAGTTTCTCACATGAAGTTAATTTCTATTCACATTTGTAACAAAGACAGTTTAGTTACCTGGAGAAATGGATGTGATCCTCTGTGTGTGAGAGCTGGCTCCAGCTCAGTGCTTCTCTTCCTCAAGCCAAGCTTATCTCCTGCTTCAGTTGCTCCAGGAGTCCTTCAGCTTGACTCACTTGAAGCCTTCTCTTGAGGCTCTGATCAGCTCCTTCACCTCAGGAGCTCCTTCTCTCAATGGAGCGGATCAGCTCAGTAAAATCTGGAATCACTGTCCTCCACTGCTGAGACTGTGGGCAGGCCTGTAGAGAGAGAGAGAGAGAGAGAGAGAGAGGAGAGAGAGAGAAGAGAGAGAAGAGAGCAGAAATTTTGTCCTGAGTGTAGGTTATTTCCCTGACATCTTGGAATCAAGGACTCATACCCCATCTTTTAAAAAACGAGAACAAATTTGCCCTAACCAATTACAGAGGCATTATGTTGTGAAAACAGTAACCTGGGGGAAGGTTTTCGTAGTATTGTGTGTGAGTAGTGTGGTGTGTGTGAAGTGAGTGAGTGAGTAGGTACAGCTAGCCTCTTCTGC
>NW_019946447.1:29525-60274 GCF_002910315.2 Salvelinus sp. IW2-2015 | reverse complement strand
CAAGAGGGGATGAAAGAAAGGAAAAAACACCATCAAATAAAGCCGGAGGGTCAAGAGGAAGAGAGAGGGAGGGAGGGCGGGGGGGCCGGGAGGGGGGGGGGGGGGGGGGCAAGGGGGGCCGGGGAGGGGCGAGTGGGGCGGGCGGAGTGGGGCGCGGAAGTAGCGGATGTTGCGGCGGAGGGGGTGCGGATGAGTGGGGGGCGGCGCCGACCAGGGTGGGGGGGTGGAGGGGCTGGGGGCGGGCGGGGGGCTGCGGCGGTCAAATGGCGGGGAGATGCGGGGGGGGTTCTGGGTATTGGGTGGGGGTCAGAGAAGAGAGGGGAGGAGGTTCTGGGTTTGGGGTGGGGGTCAGAGAAAGAAGGGAGGGGGTTCTGGGGTTGGGGGTCAGAGAAGAGAGAGGAGGGAGGTTCTGGGGTATTGGGGTGGGGTCAGAGAAGAGAGAGGGAGGGAGGTTCTGGGGTTGGGGTCAGAGAAGAGAGAGGGAGGGAGGTTCTGGCGGTATTGGAGTGGGGGTCAGAGAAGAGAGAGGGAGGGAGGTTCTGGGGTTGGGGGTCAGAGAAGAGAGAGGGAGGGAGGTTCTGGGGTTGTGGGGTCAGAGAAGAGAGAGGAGGAGGTTTTGGGGTTGGGGGTCAGAGAAGAGAGAGGGAGGAGGTTCTGGGTTTGGGGTGGGGTCAGAGAAGAGAGAGGGAGGGAGGTTCTGGGGTTGGGGCGTCCAGAGAAGAGAAGAGAGAGTGGTTCTGGGGGTTGGGGTTGGGGTCAGAGAAGAGAAGAGAAGAGAAGAGAGAGGATGATGGTTCTGGGGGTGGGTTGGGGGTCAGAGAAGAGAGAGGGAGGGAGGGAGGTTCTGGGGGTCAGAGAAGAGAGAGGGAGGGGAGTTCTGGGGGTCAGAGAAGAGAGAGGAGGGAGGAGGTGGTATTGGGGTGGGGGTCAGAGAAGAGAAGAGAGAAGGAGGGTGGTTCTGGGGGTTGGGGGTCAGAGGGTGAAAGATTAAATGGTATCAGGGCCGTGTATTCATAAAGCATCTCAGAGTAGGAGTGCTGATCTAAGATCAGATCCCCTCTATCAAACTCATTATGATCAGAACGGCAGAACTGATCCTAGCACTCCTACTCTGAGATGCTTGATACATCTGGCCCCAGAAGGAGAAGGGTCAGAGAGACATTTGGGGATTTTGGTGGTTTACTCATGTGCCTGGGAAGGTGTGATTGTAATTGAGGCATGGGGGGGTCGTGCTTATTATCCTGTGTATGGAAACTACTTGGAATTGGAAATGTGGCTAGCGCCTTCTGTGGGGGGAGTGATGCAGGGTTGAGGGGGGTATCGGTGTTCTGTGGGGCGCACTCGCTCTACTCCCAACTACTACAACTCTATACGCATAGTTCCCAGCTTACCTTTTCTGTTGGAGTCCTCAGTCAACTCAACACATCACTCATAGCCACGGGGTTAGAGACATGCAACAACCTACATGATAACCTAGACGAGACGGAGAGAGGACGTATGGGAGCGTGGACCAGGGATGGTGATTGAGTCTGCGATTGAGCACGGCACGGAATAGAATCCTTAACCTCTCCCTAGATAGCTGGAGGTTGAGAGAGAGTAGAATGGTGAGTAGGTAGCTGAATAGCCTCAATAGTCTGGGGAGGAGGAGATGTGAAGAGATAGAGAGAAAAATGAACTGATGATACCTGATAGCAAAGCATATTCAATTCACAAATCAGTCAGTACAGAGGAGAGAAAGATGAGACAGAGTGCTAAAACAGGATCTATACAGGCATCACACATGCAGATTTGGACACCACGCATGGTTTTTCCATAGAAAGAACATAGGATAATGTAGTATTTTGTATTGAGATTATCAATCATAAAACACGTATTAAATGTATAACCATGGCAAACCACAAACATGAGGGGTTGATTGACATGACACTAACTTCAAAAATACAGAAAATGAACACCAGGCGGCAGGATTTGATTAGATGTAGCTAGCTTCAATACGACCTGCTAGCTTAAAATCCCTCTTGCTCACGTTAGTTACTTGTTTCAACTCTGACTTGCAAGCTAACGTTAGCTAAGCTAGCATTCGGAAAGTTCTCGACGGTTTCTCATGAACGTTTATGTGTAATGTAAAATAAATGAAGGATCCAACTATGTGGTTAATTTGTCTCAGTCGTCTCACTACTTGCAGTATGCTACTGCATTGTCCGGGTGCTAGCTAAGAGCAACAAACCCAACACCAGCTAAACGTGAAAGCATCCGCACTGATTAGCTTTCAATTAGCTAGCTTACATTAGCTATATTTAATGCTATAAACCCACTGATAAGTTTTGGAAATACATAAGTTATTCTTTGATTGTATATACATAGTTAGCCAGCTTCTTTGGCAGCAAGCTAAGCTTTTTTTTAGCTTATAATATATCAGCTACCTTCGCTAGCCTTTATCAACGGTTAGTCTTTAGCTTTTGAACAACCTGTCTCAGCCTGCTTGGCTTCCTAAGTGACAGTGGCTGGACAAACCAAAGTGTTTGTGAAAAAAACCCAGGAAACTGTAATCCCAGAAAGTCCCGCCAATTTGACCCACACTCTAGCGAAGGCCTATGATCATTCAGCACATTTACAAACAGCTGATTAATCAATGTAATCGAGCAATGAGCAGGGGTTCACATGATCAAGAATACAATATACTGTAGTTACATGTTATATTTAATGTTCAACACAGCCCTACATATGCATGCTTATTTTCATCACAATAACACAATGGCTTTTGAATTCATTAGGATATCACATCAACATAATGTTGGGGCAATGCGCATACCTTATTAGCTTATTATATACTCACCCTCAAAAAAGTATGTGCACCCATGTTTTTTTTTTTCCGCAAAATCTAAACGTCGAATCAAGTCATCACAATACATTAAGGAGTCTGCTGGCTTGTGACGTCAGCGTTTTATAAAGGCACCAAGGAACTACACTCCTCTACTTTTCTCATAATTCATTCCATCATTCATTCTTTCATTCCCTTTTGCTTCACTCTATCCCCTCCACTTCGCACTCTACCTTTCTACACCTGACCAATACAATCCCTCTCACCATTTACTAGTGCGTGATGCTTTGTAAGTCCAGGTGTCTCACCTCTCCCCCATCCTCCTTTTTCCCGCCTCCCTCCTCTCTTTCTTTCCCTCTCACCTTTACTAGTGGCGTGTCTGCTGCTATCAATCCGGGAGTCTCTCCCAGGTCATTGTGCATCTCCACGTCGCTTCCAACACAGATCAGAGCCTTGATTCAGTTCCATGTGTTCCATCTGTAAGTAGCGAAACAGCAGGGTCAGAGAGAAAACACGAGGTTCATGAACGGGACCATGTGTGTCCAAATTCTAACCCTAGACCGTACCCTAATTCTTCCCGTTCTGAACCACCTAGAACCGTACCCCTAATCATTCCCGTCTACGCCCTAGACCCCGTACCCCCTAATCATTCGTAACCCTAGACCGTACCCTAACATTCCCGTCTAACCCTAGACCGTACCCTCTAATCATTCCCGTCTAACCCTAGACGCGTACCGGCCTAATGCATTCCCGTCTAACCTAGACCGTACCCCTAATCATCCCGTCTAGACCCTAGACCGTACCCCTAATCTTCCCGTCTAACCCTAGATCCGTACCCCTAATCTGATTCCCGTCTAAACCCTAGACCGTACCCTAGTCATTTCCGTACCTACCTATAGACCGTACCCCTAATCATTTCCCGTCATAACCCATAGACCCGATACCCCTAATCATTCCCGTGTTAACCCTTAGACCGTATCTCCCTATCTATTCTCCGGTCTAACCTACTAGACCGTACCCCTAATTCTTCCCGTCTAACCCTAGAACGTCTACCCCTATCATTCCCGTCTAACCCTAGACCGCTTACCCCTAATCATTCCCGTTTTCTAACCTAGACCCGCTACCCTAATCATTCTCTAACCCTAGAAGCCGTACCCCTAATCAATACCGTCCTAACCCTTAGACCGATACCCCTAATCATGTCCCGTCTAACCCTAGACCGTACCCCTAATCATTCCCGTCTAACCCATAGACCAGGAGGCGATGATTCAAACACCACATACCAGTGGGCCAAAATGTAAAAACCTGAACAAAGTCGCGGCCAACCATTGAAAAATAACCTTTTAATTAGGACCCAAACAAGTTTTGCATTTAACACTTGAATTATGGAACAAGCCATCGCTTTTACCATACAATATATAATTGTTAATAGTGGAGACATTGCAAAATCGAATTTCAAATGAAAAACAACATCAAATTGGCATTTCATTTTATTAAATAAATGAAATGTAAATAAAAATCCGTATGCTCTTTTCTATTTCAAGCCTTCTGATTTAAATACTCCAAATGACTATTTTTTTACAAATAAAATGATAAATAAATTTAATCAACCTATTCCAAAGCCCATGCCTTGTAGCAAGAAAAAAGTGCACAAAGAAAACAGTTAATTATTGCTACATGATCTTAATCTGATGTCGCCCAAGCCAGATATCGCATCTCTTTCTTGATGCTAGTTCATCAATGTCTGGTGCTCGAGGTCTGAGAGCTGAAGAAGAACCCTCCGGAAGTATCGAGCGAAGGTGTTCATTCAGTCAGACGTCTCCCTGTGAGCTTGTTCTTGGTATTCCATTCATCGAGGAGAAAAGTTTTGCTCGCATTAGTAAGTGCTGGCCGAACTGAGAGCATCTGAGCAGCTTGGATGCTGAGCTGAGGCATTTGTGTTCAGGATGAACCGTGGAAATACTGTGGCGGCCCGCCCAGACACGCATCGATACTTGACTTCAGGTGCCGTTCCATGGAGTTCCGCAATCAGCCCATTTTGCGCCTATTGTTGGTTGGGTGCATTTCCCAAGCCATTCACTGCGAAGTATACTTAAGAGTCCAAACCATAATGGAGATAATGTTCTCGCTGGTGACATCGAAGGCGGCAAATCGGCCAGGCTAAAACTCAGCACGGCGAGAACACTAGAGTTTCAGCAAACATTCGTGGCGCGTGGAACACCGGCGGTAAGATCTGCGCTTTTTTATGGTTGGCAGGCAGGGAATTGGCAATTGAGTTTCCTTGGCCCCAAGCATTCTGTTTCCCATCAGGCACAATATATAAGTTTTAACCACGGCCCTCACTGCAGCGTACTGTCGTGTGATGATGGCGCCGCATCCGGCGCCCTGAATGCGAGTCCAGGCGCACTTGAGATGGCTTCCGAGATGTCATCATGAGAAATCATTCTGGGCCCTCCACTTGTCGAGAACGCTCCCTGTTTTCTGACAATATTCTTTCGCCTATTTTTTTGATGGTATCGCGCTGAGCATGTGGTAGCTGCCGTTATGTTTGCCTTATGATTCATGGAGGAACCAAGAGAGAAGATAATATCTGGTGTCCGTCCCTCGTCCGCTGGTATTGGCGCGCTATGAGAAACAACAGCACGGCATTATGGAGGACTCTCGTCGTATTCGAAGTCATAAAACGAGTATTTAGCGGCTCTGCTCATGCGCAGTGGTAGAAAACTATCAATGACCGGGGCCAGAGCTTCTAAGGTGAGTAAATTTTGTGTATTGTCTTCGCCGGGCCCAAATTCTAATTTACCCCGCGAGGCCAACACTTTTTGGCCCGGCGGTGGCCAGAGTTGACACCGAATTGCCCGTATATACGCGTACCCTAATCAATTCCACGTCGGTAATCCCAGAACGTCGTACCCTCCTAATGCATTCCTGCTCTAATCGCCTAGACCGGTACCCCGTAATCGATTCCCGGGTTCTTAACCCCGGACCGTCACCGCCTAATCACTCCCGTCTATCCGGAGGACCTGTACCCCTTAATCGATTCCCATTCTAACCCGTAGGACCGTACCCCTAATCATTCGTATCCATCTGCCTGACATTTCTAAAGGGATCAAAAGCCAAGTGCACATCAAACGAACACTTGAACATTTCGATATTCCACACCTCTTACTTTCTCCACGCTGCAATCCGGTGTCCGGAGAGGCTGGTCCGGCACCCCGGCCACGCTCAATACAACTATATCTCCTCTACTCTGCTTTTTTTCTCTCTTTTCGTTACTGAAGTCTCCCACTATCCCTCTCTCCGGCATCGTGATCCTCCTTACCTTATGGTCTTCCCCTTTTGAAGACTTTCTCCTTTTCTCTCTTTTTTCTTTCTTTTYCCTCCCTTTTTTATTTTYGTCAGYCCCTTTGAACATTCATCTGCTTTGTTTTTAATTCATCCTTCCCTCTGYTATCGCTCCATGTTTRTATTCATCCCTCTCTTCTCTCCCTGCATTTTGAATTATGCTGTTACTTCTCCCCTCTCTTCTGTCTCTTCCCACTTCTCTCACTCCCTTTTCCCCCAGGCTCATCCCCTTCTCTCTGTCCCTCCTCTTCCATTCCACTCTGCGCTCCTATTGGTTGATTAGACCTGGGTCCTTGTCTGTGATTGGCCGATAGGGTTCGAGGACATCATGCACGTTGCGGCGGCGGTGGGAGCAATGAGTCGTGGCCGGGAGGAAGTCGACGGGTTCAAAACAGGAAGAAGGAAGTACGTTTCTGTGTATTTTATTTTGGTTATTTAGATATTTATCAGTTTTGTCTTATTTCAAAGTACTGCTGATCTGTGATTCCTTGGTTGGTTGATTAATTATTACACCAGTTTGAATGAATAGTCAAGTGTACAATATAGACAAATTACTTTTATATATTGTCTGAATGGCTTGTTCCTCTTTCTCCTGCTGTGTAAGAGTCACTCTAATGGCCTCCTCTCCTCTCTAGGATAGACAGACTGCTGTGTCTGGATGGAGGGGGCATTAAAGGCTTGGTTCTGATCCAGTTGTTAATCGCCCTGGAGAAAGAGGCAGGCAGGCCCATCAAGGAACTCTTTGACTGGGTTTCTGGGACCAGCACAGGGGGCATACTGGCCCTGGCTATCACCCATGGTGAGCTGACACTGCGTGTGTGCAGAGAAACTCAAATGGTGTTATGTATGTGTTTTATATAGTTGATGTGGTCCTTAATATTTTTAATGGATTGTTTTTTTTCATACAAAGTTGTCCCTAACTTCTTAAAGAGCAGCCTTGAACCGTAACCCTTTCAACATTGAAAGTGTTTGTTTGTGAGATGCTGTCGTACCTTTCCAGGTAAGGATATGGAGTAAATCTCCTTTCTCTTTCTCTCTCTTTCTCTCTCTCCAGGTAAGGATATGGAGTAAATCTCTCTCCCTCTCCTCCCTCTCCCTCTCTCTCTCTTTCTCTCCCTCTCTCCTCTCCCTCTCTCCCTCTCTTCTCTCTTCTCTCTCTCTCTTCTCTCTCTCTCTTCTCTCTCTTCTCCTTCTCTCCTCTCTTCTTCTCTTCTTCTCTTCTTCTTTCTTCTCTCTCTCTCGTCTCTCTTCTGTCTCTCTCGTCTCGTTTCTCTCTCTCTCTTCGTCTCTCTCTCTCTCTCTAGGTAAGGATATGAGGTAAATCTCTCTTCTCTCTCTCTAGGTAAGGATATGAGGTAATCTCTCTCTCTCTCTCTGTCTCTAGGTAAGGATATGGAGTATCTGCGATGCTCTACTTCCGTATGAAGGAGCAGGTGTTCAAGGGGTCGCGACCCTACGAGTCGGCCCCTCTGGAGGACTTCCTGAAAAAAGAGTTGGGAGAGAACACCATGATGACAGACGTACGGCACCCCAGGTAACCATGGAAACCCTCTGGCTTTGTCTGATTGGTCAACTCAGGGTGCTGCTGTAATACTAACACTATTTCATTAGTTTAAATGTATATTCATGAGCTATGAATGTTCTCTCATCCTGAAGGATCTTTCTCTAATATTGTTTGTCTGTATGTGTTTCTCTGTGTCACTGTGTCTCTGTGTGTGTGTTCTTGTCTCTCTCCACAGGGTGATGGTAACCAGTGTGCTGGCAGACAGACATCCAGGAGAGCTCCATCTCTTTAGGAACTACGACCCCCTCCCTGCCCAGAGAACGCCCCTACGCTGCACAGCAACTTCCTTCCCTCACCATACCACAAGGTAAGAGTGGGGGGGCAGGCTGTGTTTGTGTTCTACCTCAGTGTGTGTGACGTGATAATGGCCGTGTACTCTTCTAATCTCACCCGGCACAGCAGAAGAGGACTGACCCCTCAGAGCCTGGTTCCTCTCTAGGTTTCCTCCTAGGTTCCTGCCTTTCTAGGGAGTTTTCCTAGCCACCGTGCTTCTACATCTGCATTGCTTGCTGTTTGGGGTTTTAGGCTGCGTTTCTGTACAGCACTTTGATATATCAGCTGATGTAAAAAGGCTTTTTAAATACATTTGATTGATAATGTTCGCCCTGTGGTCTGAGTGTCGGTGTTGTTTGGAGTGTGTGTGTCAGGGCCAGCTGTGTTTCCATCTGGTGGTGGTATGAGTGTGTGTGTTGTTGTTTCAGGATGGGGAATGAGGATGTGTTGATAGTTGGATACACTCAGGAACCTGCTAAAAAACGTAGGAAGGTGACAGACCAAGGTGTGTGTTATGTCTCTGTGTGTGTGTTATGTCAGTGTGTGTGGTCTGTGTGTTTGGCTTCTGTCTCTCTGTGTGTGTGTGTGTGTGATGCCTGTTCTCTCTGAGTGTGTGGAGGTGAAAGGGTCACAGTGAAGATGCTTGGTGAATCTGCTCTCACGCCTCACCAATTTCACTTGAACTTTTTTCATCATCAATCATAATTTTGTCTGATTGATTGGTTGATTTGATGCTTAGCCCCAACCCTCTCATCCTATCAGAGCAGGTCGTGTGGAGAGCGCCCGTTCCAGTGGCGCCGCCCCCACCTACTTCCGACCAATGGGGCGGTTTCTGGACGGAGGGCTGCTGGCCAATAACCCGACACTGGATGCCATGACTGAGATCCACCAATACAACAAATCCCTGAAAGCAGAGGTGTGACTCTAAGAAGTTTCATCTGAAATGTTCCTTTTGTACTGACTCGTCTGTTTAACATCTCTGTCTCTCTCTCTCTCTTTATTTTGAATGTAGGGGCGTGGATCAGAGGTGCAGCGTCTAGGTGTGGTAGTTTCTTTAGGGACAGGTAAGAGCTTTATATTGGTATATTATAATTATGTAGAAATCATATGGATGTGTATATATGATATTTATTGGGACAGGTAAGAGCTTTATATTGGTATATTATATATGTAGAAATCATATGGATGTGTATTTATGATATTTATTGGAACAGGTAAGGCTTTATATTGGTATATTATAATATGTAGAAATCAATGGATGTGTATATTATGATATTTATTGGGACAGGTAAGAGCTTTATATTGGTATATTATAATATGTAGAAATCATATGGATGTGTATATTATGATATTATTGGGACAGGTAAGAGCTTTATATTGGTATATTATAATATGTAGAAATCATATGGAGGTGTAATATTATGTCATGTTATTGGGACAGGTAAGCCTCCCCAGGTAGTGGTGAACTCTGTCGACGTGTTAGACCCTCCAACCCTCTGGAACTGGCTAAGAGCTTTGTAGGCGCCAAGGAACTGGGCAAGATGCTGGTGGACTGCGTGAGTTGGTTTAACGATTGGTTGATTTTGATTTATTGTGAGTGACCTTTTATCCAGGAATACTGTTTAGTTCACTGTTTGAATTGGTGAACAAATTTTTTATAGTAATTCATATAAAAAAATCTTCACATTTTCATTCAACATTTCCGCTCTGAAACCAATGTCCTAGTAGTTAGTCCCTGTATGAAGAGGTCCCTGTTATATTACTCATCTGCAACATACACTGATTTCCTCTGTCTCTCTCCTCCTCCTGTTGTCAGTGTACAGACTCTGATGGTTGTGCTGTGGACAGGGCCAGGTCCTGGTGTGAGATGACTGATACTGTCTACAACAGGTCAGTCTGACACTAACCTCATCATACTGTCTACCACAGGTCAGTCTGACACTGCCTCATCATACTGATACTGTCTACCACGGTCAGTCTGACACTAACCTCATCATACTGTCTACCACAGGTCAGTCTGACACTAACCTCGTCATACTGATACTGTCTACCACAGGTCAGTCTGACACTAACCTCATCAATACTGTCTACCACAGGTCAGTCTGACACTAACCTCGTCATACTGATACTGTTACCACAGGTCAGTCTGAACCTAACCTCGTCATACTGATACTGTCTACCACAGTCAGTCTGACCTAACCTCGTCATACTGATACTGTCTACCACAGGTCAGTCTGACACTCCTCATCATACTGTCTGACACTAACCTCATCATACTGTCTACCACAGGTCAGTCTGACATAACCTCGTCATACTGTCTACCACAGGTCAGTCTGACACTAATCTCATCTACTGATACTGTCTACCACAGGTCAGTCTGACTAACTCGTCATACTGATACTGTCTACACAGGTCAGTCTGACACTAACTCATCATACTGATACTGTCTACACAGGTCAGTCTGACACTAACCTCGTCATACTGATACTGTCTACCACAGGTCAGCCTGACACTAACCTCGTCATACTGATACTGTCTACCACAGGTCAGTCTGACACTAACTCTGTCATACTGATACTGTCTACCACAGGTCAGTCTGACACTAACCTCGTCATACTGATACTGTCTACCACAGGAGTCTGACACTAACCTCGTCACTGATACTGTCTACCACAGGTCAGCCTGACACTAACCTCGTCATAACTGATACTAGTGGTCATATGGCACGTTGAATCCCACTCATATACATGGAGTGGACAAAACATTAAGAACAACTGCTCTTTCCATGACGTAGACTGACCAGGAGAATTCAGGTGAAGCTATGATCCCTTATTGATGTCACTTGTTAAATCCACTTCAATCAGTGTAGATGAAGGGGAGGAACACGGTTAAAAAGGATTTTTAAGCATTGAGACATGGGTTGTTGTGTATGTGTGCCATACAGATGGTGACGGCAAGACAAACGATTTAAGTGCCTTTGAACGGGGTACAGTATTAGGTGCCAGGCGCACTGCTTTGAGTGTATCAAGAACTACAACACTGCTGGGTTTTTCACGCTCAACAGTTTCCCGTGTGTATCAAGAATGGTCCACCACCAAAAGGACATCCAGCAAACTTGACACAACTGTGGGAAGAATTGGAGTCAACATGGGCCTGTGCATCCCTGTGGAACGCTTTCGACACCTTGTAGAGTCCATGCTCCGACGAATTGAGGCTTTTCTGAGGGCAAAAGGGGGTGCAACTCAATATTAGGAAGGTGTTCCTAATGTTTTGTCCACTCAATGTATGTATAGTGTCTGTCTCTGTTGTACATTGGAAATGGAAAGTTTTAACCCTTTGCACTCGTACCCAGAAACGGGTTGAAAATGGTAGATTTGGGCTCTAATAAGCACCTAAACTGGAACTTAGTGGCAGTACAGTGATATACATGAGGTCAGAGGTCAGGGYCTGCTTCACAGCTCTGTGTGGGGTTTGACTGACAGGTGTTCTGCACTTCAGCACCACGCGCAGCAACAAGCTGCCCCCGTCCCTCCCACTAGTTAGGCAACTTTTGCAAACGTTTTGTCTTGGTGAGGGGAAACGCTGTAAATGAAGATGACTGGACGTATTTTGAAAGWTGGAGCCCTTGAGGATTCTAATATATGATGTCATACGAGCAGGCAGACACCTGTGGGTGTAAATGTGCACTTGGTCTGCAAATCAGTGAAACTCATGTCGTATACAGTGTCAGCGTTTTTATGATCACGGTTTGTTGTTCAGTTACAAGATGACATGGCGTCGTACCCTGGGTTGTCCTGAACACAATCAGCCTGTGTTTGTTTATTGTGAAGGGAATGTGGCGCGACACCTGAATGCACTCCGGACTCCTTTCTACTGGCACCTAAATTACAATCTGTTTGCCTTGTGAAAGCCTGACACTGTAAGATCCTATTTTATAACTTAACTAGTCATGTTGGCAAGGGAACAAGCTTTCACATGATGCCCACCTGACCCAAATTAATATTTATAATGGACTGTTTTTGGATTGTGTGAACATCAACAGTAATTGCAGGTTTGTGTTCCAAACAAATCAACTACAGGTGTGCTTGATCAAGTTCCTCAACGGCACAGCTAGGAGAGCTCCAAACAACACCTTATAGTTGAAACTGTTCACACTCTGGAGACGTGTGTCCACTTGGAGACTCCAGTTAGTCCTCACTGAAACCCTTGTAAAAAAAAAAAAAAAAAAAAGTCTTATGTTGCTCCTACCCCATGTTTTCCAGGAATATTCTAATCATGTTACTGAATGTATCCAGAGTGTTTTCAGTTTTCGTTGTCAACAAATGCAGCGAAAAGAACAGTAAATGTAAAATGCACATAGTGAAGTGTTTAGATTCAGTCTTGTCAGGTGAACTGTTGTCCTCACCTTCAGTCTAATCATTTCCCCATTATCTCCAAACTGTTCCCTTTCAATTGCTACAGGGGTTATGCATTTCATACTTATTCTTTATTCCATAAAGGCCGATTCCCACAGGTGTAACGGGTTAAAAACATTCTGTGTGACACTATGGTGTATGTGCTCTTGTTGAACTAGCCTGCTCTCTCCTACCCATCCCCCCCAGACTGAGCCCCCAGCTCTCCCAGGAGGTGATGCTGGATGAGGTGAGTGACGCCGTGCTGGTGGACATGCTGTGGGAGACCCAGATGTACCTCTACGAACAGAGGGAGAACATCCAACTCCTGGCACAGCAACTACTCAACGGCTACTGAGAGGAGAGGCAGGGATGGGAGCATGCTGTGGGAGACACAGATGTACCTCTACGAACAGAGGGAGAACATCCAACTCCTGGCACAGCAACTACTCAACGGCTACTGAGAGGAGAGGCAGAGGCAGGGATGGGAGCATGCTATGGGAATCCCAGATGTACCTCTATGAACAGAGGGACATCRTACTACTACTGGCACAACAGGGGTTTGTTCATTACGCCGATTCTGTGGCAAAACGTTTCGTCAACAGAAGCAAATGGAACGAAACAGGGAGTGACCTACCAATTTGTTCAGTAGAAACTAATTTTCTATTGGGGTGTAATCATTGTGTAGATGAAACATGTACTTGAAAAAGCTCAGAGCAAATGTCCATCACCTGATAGTTTGTCAGAGGTAGAGAGAGACACACAGAGAGGAGAAGAGGTAGAGAGACACACAGAGAGGGGAAGAGGTAGATAGACACACAGAGAGAGGGAGATAAAAGAAGAGAGAGCGACGTTTCTTCTCTTTCAATCTGTACTGGAGACTGAATGTCTGTCTGAGAGTTTCATTCTTCCTCACAGACGAATGAAGTCAAAGTCTAAAACCTGGGGAAAGGAAGAATCAGCTTTGCACAACAGTACTGAGACTGACAAATGATATAGAAAATACAATCAGAAACATTAAGTCTGGAAAAAGATAAGAAACAGAGGATTGCAGTTTGTACAATTGACCTCTTCTTGACATATCCTGACGTATTTATTTATTGAGCTAATCCAAATCCTTCAAATAATCAGATTTACATCCAATAAAACAAATGCAGCCACGTAAATGATGTGAATCACTGTTTTGCGTCATTATTACACCATACTACACCCATAATCCCTCSAACCGACATCCCCATTCAAGTTGATGATGCCTTAACGGGAGRGCTGGCGGCCATTCTGAACCYGTTCAATAAGAAACTCTTGTTTTCGTTGCAACATGTTCTGCTATGATTTGCTACGGTGTGCACTAATGAATACGACCCGGATCTATCTCTTGTAACTACCTTTGTCCTATCATATCTGCCTTCTTGCTGTCTTAACCTCTCGAATCATAATTATTTCAACTGGACGGACTGAATAAATACCACATTACTTGAATAAACGATCTCAATGGGTTGTGATGCTATCTATCTGCACTATTTGTCTGTGTCTGATATGGCACCCTGGCCAAAAGTATGTCTACCTAGTGAATAGGATGGTATTCAGACTGACTTTCAGTTTTTAACTGAACTCCACCACTTGTTTGTATTAATATCCTATGTRCGGTTGTGTATTGGCTTTATTATTGATGATGAAGTGGATATATGAATAAAATAGTAACCTAYGGAACTGAATAATTGATTTTTATTGTGTAATTACTCTGCAATTAGTTAGGTAAGGACCATTTTAACACGTCATTTCTAAGTAACAACTTGGTAAACACAGGATACCTTTTATTTTTACAGCCCTATCTCGGTTGTTAAACCTACAGGTCGTGTGATGTTTTTCTACATTTTGATGTATAGTTTTTAGTTTCGTCTTTACCTTATGTACAGGAAATGTGTCCTACAAGTGTATTTTTATTATTACCTTAATCTAATACTACATGTAGTGCCCCTAATACTACATGTAGTGCCCCTAATACTACAATGTAGTGCTCCTAATACTACATGTAGTGCTCCTAATACTACATTAGTGCTCCTTAATACTTACATGTAGTGCTTCCTAATACTACATGTAGTGCCCCTACATACTACATGTAGTCTCCTAATACTACATGTAGTGCTCCTAATACTACATGTAGTGCTCCTAATACTACATGTAGTGCTCCTAATACTACATGTAGTGGCTCCTAATACTACATGTAGTGCTCCTAATACTACATGTAGTCCCCCTAATACTACATGTAGTGCTCCTAATACTACATGTAGTGCTCCTAATACTACATGTAGTGCTCTAATACTACATGTAGTGCTCCTAATACTACATGTAGTGCTCCTAATACTACATGTAGTGCTCCTAATACTACATGTAGTGCCCCTAATACTACATGTAGTGCTCCTAATACTACATGTAGTGCCCGAGTGTGAGCCTAGTACCTACGTCCCACCCAGTTGGAACAGGTGATGTTTCCACCCTGATCCATCTATAATTCAGCTGACCCGGCCGTATCGGTGTCTCTTTCTCTTCTTCCCTCTGTAAAATTGGCATATGATGCAGGGATGAAGAGGCTGATTAACGAATGAGAGAAAGAGGGAGCGAGAGAAAGGAGCTATCACGATCACAGCAGGTTGTTATTGGTGGCAGAAAGAACAAGGGAACAACAAGGCAGAACGAGGAGTGGGTTAATAGCCAAGGGACTTTCACTATCAAAAGAAAAGAAGCCTGTAACGGAATACGCTGATTAGTTCCTAGCTAGCCTACTACCAACTGTATTTTTTATTTCTTGAACTTTCAACTAGTCTCTGGAGTTTAAAGATAGTTTATTCATTTATTTTCCTAATTGTATTATACAGTTTTTGTTCTTGTGGAAATCGAAGCGGTTACTATGTCGGGGCGAACAGTGATCAGTTACATAAGTCTACATTGTCTGTTTACACGGTAAGTATATATTTTATGGTAGGCTAAAACTATGGGGTTAGATTATTGAAATGTTGTTGTAAATAGAGTATTGGCAGTAATCTACCCCCATCTTCACACTCCAATAATACTCTAAATGAGGGGTTGTTGGGGGGGGATGTACAAAAACTTTCTGAAAAACATTAACTGGGTGGTTCGAGCACTGAATTCTGATTGGCTGACAGCCGTTGTATATCAGTCCATATACCACGGATATGACAACTTTTATTTGTACTGCTCTAATTACGTTGGTAACCAGTTTATAATAGCAGTAAGGCACCTCAGGGGTTTTTAATATGTGCTCAATATACCACGGCTAAGGGCTGTATCCAGGCACTCCACATTGCGTTGAGCTAAGAACAGCCCTTAGCCGTGGTATATTGGCCATATACCACGCCCCTTCGGACCTTATTGCTTAATATACAACCACTTGTAGGCCCTACCTAACACAAGGCATAGCATTTTAGTTTGGCCAATAGTCCATGTTTGATTGTTCTGTGTTCTCTTCCATAGAACCTGATGGAACAGTTCAACCCAGGTCTACAGACGCTAGTTACATAGGAAACAGCTATGTCAAGGCTTTCCAAGGTGTGTGTGTGTGTGTGTGTGTGTGTGTGTGTGTATGAGTGAGTTGTGGTGAAAGTTAATACATAAGTATGCATTTGTGTCATTGTGTGTGGGGGTCATCCCTCTGACAAGTTCCCCAGACCTAGTTGGGCTAACATCATTGATGTCAGCATCCTTCCTCTGACTGATATAAACAGTACAGGCATCTATCACAGGTCAGCTAGTTAGCAGGTAGATGTAACATGGTAAAGACAGGCCTGTTGCCCATAGAGGTAGAAAGATAGCAGGTAGATGTAACATGGTACATAAAGGGCCTGTTGCCCATAGAGGTAGAAGTTAGCAGGTAGATATAAATATGGTAAAATAAAGGCCTGTTTCCCATAGAGGTAGAAGATAGCAGGTAGATGCAACATGGTAAGTAAAGGCCTGTTGACCATAAAGGTAGAAGATAGCAGGTAGATGTAACATGGTAAGACAGGCCTGTTGACCCTAAAGTAGAAGATAGCAGATAGATGTAACATGGTAAATAAAGGCCTGTTTCCATAGATGTAGAAGATAGCAGGTAGATGGAACATGGTAAAGACAGGCCTGTTGCCATAGAGAGTAGAAGATAGCAGGTAGATGTAACATGGTAAATACAGGCCTGTTTCCCATAGAGATAGATGTAACATGGTAAAGACAGGCCTGTTGCCCATAGAGGTAGAAGATAGCAGGTAGATGTAACATGGTAAATAAAGGCCTGTTGCCCATAAAGGTAGATATAGCAGGTAGATGTAACATGGTAAAGACAGGCCTTTGCACATAGAGGTAAAATAGCAGGTAGATGTAACATGGTAATAAAAGGCCTGTTGCCCATAGAGGTAGAAGATAGCAGGTAGATGTAACATGTAAAGTATGCCTGTTGCCCATAGAGGTAGAAGATAGCAGGTAGATGTAATGGTAAAGACAGGCCTGTTGCCCATAGAGGTAGAAGATAGCAGGTAGATGTAACATGGAAAAGTGATGCCTGTTGCCCATAGAGGTAGAAAGAGGGCTCATCTTTGTATCTGTGCCATGATGGCTTCTGTGACTTTAATATGGTGGAAGCCTTCATTGGCCATGTCCATGCTAAAACGGTTTCTATCCATCCAGAGTCCTCGTTCCACCCCTATGGATGTTACCTAACCATTGGGCTATTTATGGACCCAGTCTTACCTGTATCAGGGGTCCATCACCACAGGTGTTTTACTTATTGGGTCAATTGGTTGGGACAGTTAAGATATGATTACAAGGTTTGGTTTGTGTCATTATTGGGCTTGTGAGTTAATAGCTATAATGCTAACAGGTGTGTGTGTGTGTGTGTGTGTGTGTGTGTGTGTGTGTGTGTGTGTGTGTGTGTGTGTGTGTGTGTGTGTGTGTGTGCGCACTGCAGCCTTGGCTGTTACCAGTGAGGCCTACTTTAGTGCTGTAGCGAAGATGGGAGAACAGGCCCTTCACACACTCTCCTCTCGCTCACTTGGTAAGTGTGTGTGTATATCTGTCTACTGTACCATAGAACCAGCTAKAATGGGCCAAACACARACTGGGGCTATTTTAAAGGTAGACTCAGCGATWWGACGTAGATGCAGAAAGTCAATAGCACAGTGGGTCAATTTATGTAACAACTAAGAGCGTTGATGCACGAGGATCAACTTCTCCGCTGTTTTGGTGCCCTGGCTACCACGCTGTGAACAGTGTGATGCGAACCTGTGCACATGCGCAGATACTGTGTGCGACTTTGAGAGCGAAGTCTTGCGTATCGCTCATCTCAATATYTGGGGTGYTRCTCGTGACAACGTCATTTTGCTGAGTACCTTTAATGCAACCGCTGTGTCAGATTTCAAAAAAGCTTTACGGAAAAAGCACACCATGCAATAATCTGAGTACAGCGCTCAGACAACAAAACGAGCCATACAGATATCCACCATGTTGTGGAGTCAATAAAGTCAGAAATAGCATTATATATATTCACTTACCTTTGATGATCTTCATCAGAATGCACTCCCAGGAATCCCAGTTCCAAAATAAATGTTTGATTTGTTCGATAAAGTCCATCATTTATGTCCAAATACCTCCTTTTTGTTCGAGCGTTTAGTACACAATCCAAACTCACGATGCGTGGGCAGGTCCAGGCGAAAGTTCAGAAGAAAAGTCATATTACAGTTTGTAGAAACATGTCAAACTAAGTATAGAATCAATCTTTAGGATGTTTTTATCATAAATCTTCAATAATGTTCCAACCGGAGAATTCCTTTGTCTGTAGAAATGCAATGGAACACAGGTCGCTCTCATGCCACTCTGGCAGACCTCTGACTCATTCAGCTCCCATTCCCCCCTCCTTCACAGTAGAAGCATCAAACAAGGTTMAAAAAAGACTGTTGACATCTAGTGGAAGCMTTAGRAAGTGCAATATGACCCCATAGACACTGTATATTCGATAGGCAAATAATATGCATATATTAGCAACTGGGACTGAGTAGCAGGCAGTTTACTCTGGGCACCTTATTCATCCAAGCTACTCAATACTGCCCCCCAGTCCCAAAGAAGTTAACTTCCTTAGCGTCTTTGAGTAACTTTGAGGTTGTTGTGGCAAGCGGTGTGTTTTACGATACTGGGTGAGATGAGAGCGGTCTAGAGGTTGATTTAAACTGAGCTTGGCACGCTGTTTTTTTGGAAGGACAGTCTAGCTCCTATGGTGCCAATAAATAGCAATAAGAACAGAGTTTACTGAGAGGTAAGGATGGAATGATCACACACACACACACACACACACACACACACACACACACACACACAGTAGGCCAGTTGAGCTAATGAATTGAGTGCGGCTGAAAGACTGTCATCTATAATTCAAAGCAGCTACCTGATCCTCTCTTCATGGTCACACTGCTGCGCTGACCTTCTCACTTGGCTGACCGGCTGTAGCTACACTGTCATGCTCGCCTAGCTCTGACGCACGGCCCCATTCATTCCCTTTGAGATGCTATCATCATTTCTAATTGGTGATACTAATGTGTGTATGTGTGATCTACAGGAGATGTCCTGGTACAGATATCTGATACGCAGAGAAGACTCACAGCTGAGATGGAGGAGTGGTCAGTATCTGTTTTATCTATGTCTATATGTTCCTGATACCATTTGTGTCTTTATACCACCTATTTATCTATGTTTATTTACAATATGTCCATCGCACTGATTCCATCCATAGCCTGTGTGTGACACTGCCATAGAGTGTAACATTTGTTTTTCTTCCCCCTCAGGGTGTAACGTTGTAATTCTTCCTCTTCAGTTTGATGGTTCCAGGTAGAAGTTTTACAGCCATGGAGAAGAATGTCAAGTTGGATGAAGAGTACATTGACGTGAGTATCTGGCAAGAGTGTGTGTGTGTTTCTTGCTGTATGTACGTGTGTGTGTGTGTGTGTGTGTGTGTGTGTGTGTGTGCATGTGTGCGTTTACTAACACACACTCCTGTATCTCTTCACAGGGCAGTCGCAGGGTGTATGACTGGAGGTGAGGAACCAGGCAGAAGCTCTGGAGAGACAGCTGAGAAGAGGTGCCTTCAGAGACTCACTGGTACGCACACACACACAACATCATGGACACTCTTACTGACACTTGTGGCTGCTTCGCCTGATGTATCGTCCTATTTTTTATTTTTAATCCCAGCCCCCGCTCCACAGGAGGTATTTTGTCTTTTGGCAGGCATCATTGTAAATAAGAATTTGTTCTTAACTGACTTGCCTAGTTTAAACATAAAATAATAAAGACACACACACACACACACACACACACACACCACACACACACACACACACACACACACACACACACACCACACACACACCACAACACACACACACACACACACACACACACACACACACACACACACACACCACACACACACACACACACACACACCACACACACAACACACACAACACACACACACCACCTTACAGTTAAATCAGACACTGTCCAACACTACCACATTCCACACAGTAATGGTCTGTGTGTGTGTGTGTGTGTGTGTGTGTGTGTGTGTTCTCTAGGAGAACAGTGAGTACATGCAGTACCTGGACAGAGTCAACATGACATTATGAAGGAGGAGGAGAGGAGGTCAGTCTTTAATATTAGTAATACATTACCAACACAATTACTATTAGGACCATTAGTAATACATTACCAACACAATTACTATTAGGACCATTAGTAATACATTACCAACACTTACTATTAGGACCATTAGTAATACATTACCAACACAATTACTATTAGAATTAGTAATACATTACCAACACAATTACTATTAGGACCATTAGTAATACATTACCAACACAATTACTATTAGAACCATTAGTAATACATTACCAACACAATTACTATTAGGACCATTAGTAATACATTACCAACACAATTACTATTAGAACCATTAGTAATACATTACCAACACAATTACTATTAGCCATTAGTAATACATTACCAACACAATTACTATTAGGACTATTATCATGATGATGATTATGATGCCGGTTGTTATTATTAGGTATCGCTTCCTGGCAGAGAAACACTGCGGACTGACAAGTCACATGCTCTTCTCATCAACAAGGTACACACCACACACATGTTTATGTCAAAAACGGGACGTCAGAAACCTTTACAAACCACACACACAGGTAGTGTTCTGAAATGTCCCCATCTCTCCCCCAGACAGGGCTTCCCTACAGCAGAAGGCTGATGGATGGAAGGAGAAAGTGAACGAGACACGAGGCTCCAGACCCCGTAGCCCCACCCACCCTGACCAGGAAGAACAGGTTAGAGACCCCGTAGCCCCACCCACCCTGACCAGGAAGAACAGGTTAGAGACCCGTAGCCCCGCCCACCCTGACCAGGAGGAACAAGTTAGAGACAAGTATTCACCAACAATCAACCTTCCCCCGTCTTCCTCTCTCCTCAGCTGTGTGGCTCAGTGAGCTCTCTGCTGCAGACAGTAGATGAGGACAGAGACATGTCTTGGGCCAGGAGAGAACAGCAGGCCCTGGGGAGATGCCCTCTAGAGGTGGGATGACTACACTGCACCCCAAAGAACAGGGTTATATTTAGTAAATCAGCTACACTACTCACATGTGTGGTGTTATTGTATTCATTTAGTGCATAGCAGGAAATGTTTTGGTTGATACCGTGGGGATTTTTCATTGGATAAACTTTTCTCCATCCATCTCTCTTCTCCTTCTCCGTCCATATTCCTTCCCATCATCCTCTCTACCCCTTCCTACCCCAGCCCCGTCCCCCCTCCACAGCCGATCCGCTCCTCCTCAGTGGGTGAGTCTCTGGGTCTGGGTGGGGGTAGGACCATGAGAGCCTGGTCCCACCGCCCTCTCCCCCCCCAAACTCCTACCCTTCACTCGGGAGAGATGGTTACCGTGTTGGTCCAGGAGCCGAGGAATGGGTGGCTGTATGGAAGAACGGATAGCAGCCTACGGTAGGGGATAGTGGATAACAGACTACGGTCGGGGATAGTGGATAACAGACTATGGTAAGGGATAGTGGATAACAGACTACGGTCGGGGATAGTGGATAACAGACTATGGTAAGGGATAGTGGATAACAGACTAGGTCGGGGATGTGGATAACAGACTATGGTAGGGGACAGTGATAACAGACTATGGTAGGGAGTGGATGCAGGCTATGTAGGGAGTGGATAGCAGGCTATGGTAGGGGACAGTGGATACAGACTATGGTAGGGGACAGTGATAACAGACTATGTAGGGGACAGTGGATAACAGACTATGGTAGGGACAGTGGATAGCAGGCTATGGTGGGGACAGTGGATAGCAGGCTATGGTAGGGGGACAGTGGATAACAGACTATGGTAGGGGACAGTGGATAACAGACTATGGTAGGGGACAGTGGATAACAGACTATGGTAGGGACAGTGGATAGCAGGCTATGGTAGGGGACAGTGAATAGCAGCTATGGTAGGGGACGTGGATAACAGCTATGGTAGGGACAGTGGATAACAGACTATGGCAGGGGACAGTGGATAACAGACTATGGTAGGGGACAGTGGATAGCAGGCTATGGTAGGGGACAGTGGATAGAGGCTATGGTAGGGGACAGTGGATAACAGACTATGGTAGGGGCAAGTGGAGATAAGACTATGGTAGGGGACAGTGGATACAGACTATGGTAGGGGACAGTGGATAACAGACTATGGTAGGGACAGTGGTAACAGACTATGGTAGGGGACAGTGGATAACAGGCTATGGTAGGGGACAGTGGATAAAGGCTATGGTAGGGGACAGTGGAAACAGACTATGGTAGGGGAGTGGATACGACTATGGTAGGGGACAGTGGATAACAGACTATGGTAGGGGACAGTGGATAACAGACTATGGTAGGGACAGTGGATAACAGACTATGGTAGGGGACAGTGGATAACAGGCTATGGTAGGGGACAGTGGATAGCAGACTTTGGTAGGGGATAGTGGATAGCAGGCTATGGTAGGGGACAGTGGATAGCAGGCTATGGCAGGGGACAGTGGATAACAGACTATGGTAGGGGACAGTGGATAATAGACTATGGTAGGGGACAGTGGATAACAGACTATGGTAGGGGACAGTGGATAGCAGGCTATGGTAGGGGACAGTGGATAGCAGGCTATGGTAGGGGACAGTGGATAACAGCAAGGCCCATTATGATTAATTCCTTTGTTTGTCTGTTTGCTTGTTCCTTTATCCATCCATCATTCATTCATTCCTATGTGGGTAGATGGCTGGCTGGGAAAACAGTGGACTTTATCTAGGAACTTGCCTGTTCCAGTATTTAGGCCATTGTTGTGTTTGCTAATATTCCTCTGGTCTCTCTCTCTGTTGTTCCAATAGCCAGGGCTGGTTCCCAGCAGCTTATGTTGCTTCTATTGAGGAGTTCTCTAACCTCTTGGGGTCCAGGTATGTCAATCAATCAATCAATCAATCAATCAATCAATCAATCAATCAATCAATCACTGAATCAATATGATCATATCTGACATTTGACCCTCCAGTGGCACTTCCTTGAGGAGCCACAGCATGAACAACCTATTGGATCCCTCTGACACCTCCATGGACCAATCAGAAAAGGCCTACGGTGATGTCGCGCCCCCTGCCACACCCACTCGCAGGGCCTCCGTCGACTTCCGACCAATCTCTCCCCTCCCTGAGAGGATGGCAGAACCAGAGATTGTGACGAGAACAAATAGCCTGAAGGGCTATAGCGAGCTCCCGCCCCCTCCTCCTCCGCCCCCGCCACCCCCTCAGCCAACAACAATGCTCCGGAGGGGGTCAGCTGACTTTCGACCAATCCAGCCTACTTTCCCGGAGAGGACAGCAGAGTCATTATCACCCCTTGGAGCTTCTGGAGAAAACCTACTCTTTCCCAGGTAGGAGGTGTGTGTGAGTGTGTGTCAGTGTGTGTCAGTGTGTGTCAGTGTGTGTCAGTGTTTGTGTGTGTGTGCCTGCTGTGATGTTTGTCATTAGTGTTGAGTGCTAGTTGTTTACATGTCACCTGATCTRTTGCAGGGGAACCAATCCCTTTGCGACAGTGAAGCTTAAACCAACAACCACCAATGACAGATCAGCACCCAGGACCCACTGACCAATCAGCAGAGATGTAGACGTCAAGAAAAGCTGACGTCCTTGAGTTTGACATTGCGTCTATTTTTAGAGAAATTATGTAGATCATCTAATCGTGTAAAAAAAWATATATTTATTTGTACTATTATGCGATTTAAGAATAGCACTTTGTCACATTGTTTGTGTGTTTCGATAGATTTTCCAATGGTTTACTAATTGTTCGATCTAGGATGCTTTTATTGTGAAATAGATACTTTTATTTTGAAAATATCTAAATGAATCGTSTCATTTGTGCATTCCTTGTTCTACAGTATATTAGTGTCCAGTCTAGTTTATATTAAATCATTAAATAAGAATAAATGAAATAGTCATTTTACTCAAGGTGTTTTATTTCTTATTATTTCTTAMTTTGAATCATTTCTCTCTCTTCACCACTCTACCTCTTTATTTATACATCTCATCACCAGACGAGAGAGGAAGGAATGGAGGGAGGGAGGAAAGGARGGAGGGTACAAGTATGTGTGAGGTGGAAAAAATAAAGAATGAGAGACACAGGTTGTATAGGGTTCAGTCCCCCAAAAATGGCACACTATTAAAAATAGCACCCTATTCCCTTTTGTCAGTAGTGCACTATAAAGGGAATAGGGTGCCATTTGGGCAAGGAGACATAGGGTCCATAGACGGCTAGGGAGGAAAGGGAAGGTTTCTGGTACATTATATCTACAGTAAAGGTTTTCTTTTAAAATGAGACAGTCATGACATTTTCAAATCAAAACAGAACATATATACAGTATGTTGGTACAGTAGAAAAACATACAGATAAATACAGAAGTGCTTGTTGGGTAGTCCCCACTCTACCTCCCCCTGGTGGACGTCTCTGGTACTGTTTCGGTTAGAGAGACTGGGCCTGTGCGGTGTAGGGTGAAGTAGCCTTGACGCTGATCTTGGGTCAGTTGGCATTTTACCCCACTAATGGTTAAGGTTAGGATTGGGGTAGGTGATCCTAGATCTGTGTCGAGAGAAAACTTCACCCTGGACTGGATTGTGCTTTTTGGGTGATGATGGGGAGGGAGGGGGGCTTAGAGGGGGAGATTGCATTTAAAACATGAATTCGCAGGGGAGGAGAAGAGGGGGAACTAGAGGTGCTCTTTACACCTCATGGACCAAGACTTCAAACTCTGGAAAAGAGAAGAGGAGGACAACATTAAGATCCTCTGGGAATGACTCAGCATTTCATTCCGTTATCATCCTATCACCTCTCTCACCGTCGATGCCGATCTTTCCTCTCCGTCCTTGTCGGCGGCATTAAGGAAGGCTTTGGTCTCGGCGTCGGTCAGGTCTCTGCCGTCCTCAGCGAAACTCTTCAGCACAAACCTGAGGTAGAGAGATTCAAAGGTTAGGGTCAAGATTAAGGAGCTGCGTGTGTGTGTTCTGTTGCTGTTCTCAGCAAAACCTTTCAGTACGAACCTGAGGTCAGAGATTTAGCGTAAGAAAAAATGTATTAAGCTAGGACTGCAAAATCCTGTTTCCTTTCCCCACAATTTCTAGGTTTTCCAGATATCACGTTTGGACGATTCCTGGATTTACTGCTTATCCATCCTGACGCCAGGGATCTTCCAATCAGGATTTCTGGAACACCTCGGCATTTTGGAAAAGTTACCGGAATTTTGCAACCCTATATTGGGCATGCATTCTAAACGGTCATTTAAATTGCGAAAATAGCCACACATTCACATCTGTGATGATGTGTGTGTGTGCACCTGTCCATGTGTGTCTTTGGTATGAGTCTATGTGTGGTGTGTGTGTGCCTGTAGTGTAGGTTGTGTTGGTGTGTCCGTCTACGTGTATCTCTCTTCCTCTTACTTGAGCTCTCTCTCTCAATGAATCCACTCTGGTCAGCATCAAGCCTGGAACACCTTCTGACATTGTCAGGATCATGGCCTTCAGGCCCACCAGAGCAAAGAACTTCTTATGGTCGAAGGAACCCTCCGCTGGACACACAGGTACGCACATGCACACACACACAACACACGGACAGGTCATTACACAGATCACACGCACACACGGACAGGTCAGCACACAGATACACACGCACAGACAGTACGCACACATGACAGTAGCACACAACACATACATATACGCGGCAGGTATGCACACACACACACACACACACACACACAACACACACACACGCGACAGGTAAGCACACGACACATACACCACGGACAGGGGTACGCACACACACATACATACATACACAAACGCACAGTACGCCTAACACACACGGACAGGTAAGCACACACAGCACATGGAAGGGAGGGAGGGAGACAGAAGAGAGAAGAGAGAGATATGTTATATTATTTCAAAAGATTTGGTTTGGTTTCAACAGTGAATTGTGTGCTCACCTTTGACTGCATCAAGGGCCTTCTGAATATCATCAGCTTTCAAAAAATCTTTCAAAGCGGCCATCTTGGTAACTGAGGGGAGAGAGAAGAGGTTTATGAATATATAATAGGATAGCATAAATGAGGCGCTAGGACAAAGTGTTTAGTGTCAATTCCAAGGTTATCTTGAGCCCTGAGACTTGGTGAGGAACAGGACAGACAGCAGATACACAGACCACTGTCTCTGGCTGTGGTGATGATAAGCACCATGAATATAGGTGTCTGGGCAGACACAAAGTAAGGACAGTGGATGTAAGGCACACACTGGAAGGAGGCGGGAGAGAAGAGGACAGGAGAGAGAGAGGGACGAAAAGAAGAGAGAGAACGAGCATCAGAGTTGGCCAGTGACCAATGAGCTGGGGCCTTATATCCTATATCTCTGGCACTCAACGGACACACAACTGAACTTGGCAGAGGAAGGGAGGATGGGAGAAAGGAGAGGGAGGATGGAGAAAGAGGGGAGGAGGGGAGAAAAGAACGGATCGAGGGATGGTAGAAAGGAGAGGGAGGAAGAGAGAAAGGAGGGAGAGGGAGAAGGAGTAGAAAGGAGGGGAGGGTAGAGAGGGGAGAAAGGAGAATGAGGGAGGAGGGGAGTGAGGGGTAAAGAAGGAGGGTAGAGGAGGGAGGAGGGTAGAAGAGGAGGGAGGAGGGTAGAAAGGGGAGGGAGGGTTAGAGGAGGGGAGAGGGAGAAAGGAGGGAGAGGGAGGGGAGAGGGTAGAAAGGAAGGGAGGAGGTGAAGGAAAGGAGGGGAGGAGGAGTGTAGAAAGGGGAGGAGAGGGAGAAGAGGTAGAAAGAGGGGAGGAGGGTTAGAAGAGGGGGTAGAGAGGGAGGGGAGAAAGGAGGGGAGGAGGGAGGGAGGGAGGTAGGAGAGGGAGGAATGGTGGAGGGGGAGGGTAAGAGGAGGGGAGGAGGGAGTAGAGGAGGGGGAGGAGGTGGAAAGGAGGAGGGTAGAGGAGGGAGAAGGAGGTAGAAAGGAGGTGAGGGTGAGGAGGGCATAGAAAGGGAGATGAGGGAGGAGGGAGAAAGGGGGAGGAGAGGGGGGAGAAAGGGGGATAGAGGGGAGAAGGAGAGATGAGGGAGGAGGGAACAAGTGAGAGGAGGGGAGAAAGGAGAGATGAGGGGAGAAAGGGGAGAGGAGGGGAGAAAGGAGAGATGAGGGGAGAAAGGGTAGAAAGGGGAGAGGAGGGGAGAAAGCTGACCAAAGGCCATATTTGGTAATAGAAGACGCAGCATAAATAATGATTGTGAACAGAGGTGCAATGATAATCAACAAGATACTTCCCAAGACAAATCTTAGAAGAAAGCATATGACTACCRCTCTCTCAAAATGGAGCCAGAGTCCTATTGCCTCACATTTACAAGTTCACCCAGCTCWATTTGATCATGGCAGTTGTAGTGTCCTGGGTGTGTCCTGTGTCCCAGTGTCCTGGGWGCACAGTTTTGAARYGTTTGTGAAATCATTCCTGCATTGCCTTAAATTGCTCAACAGATGTCAGTAAAGAGCCAGACAGATATCCCTTAATAACTACTCAGTACAACAGAGAGTCTCCCAATAGTCTCCAGCAGCATCCTTTCCCTCGCCTGCAATAATGCAACAAGACATTGAAAGATACATTGGTGGAAGCCGTCAGAGGGACATTCTGTCTGACTCTGTCTAATCATTCTACATAAGGACGAGGCCATGGGGTGAGGAAGCCTCTATATTACTGAGATACAGCCTGATTAGGCTAGTGACATGGTGGATAGAGTCTAGTGACACGGAGGTGGATAGAGTCTAGTGACACGGAGGTGGATAGAGTCTAGTGACACGGAGGTGGATAGAGTCTAGTGACACGGAGGTGGATAGAGTCTATTGACATGGAGGTGGATAGAGTCTANGGGGGAGATTGCATTTAAAACATGAATTCGCAGGGGAGGAGAAAGGGGGAGACTAGAGGTGCTCTTTACACCTCATGGACCAAGACTTCAAACTCTGGAAAAGAGAAGAGGAGGACAACATTAAGATCCTCTGGGAATGACTCAGCATTTCATTCCGTTATCATCCTATCACCTCTCTCACCGTCGATGCCGATCTTTCCGTCTCCGTCCTTGTCGGCGGCATTRAGGAAGGCTTTGGTCTCGGCGTCGGTCAGGTCTCTGCCGTCCTCAGCGAAACTCTTCAGCACAAACCTGAGGTAGAAGAGAGTTCAAAGGTTAGGKGTCAAGATTAAGGAGCTGCGTGTGTGTGTGTCTKMTGTTCTCAGCAAAACCYTTCAGTACGAACCTGAGGTCAGAGATTTAGCGTGAAGAAAAMATGTATTAAGCTAGGACTGCAAAATCCTGTTTCCTTTCCCCACAATTTCTAGGTTTTCCAGATACCATGTTTGGACGATTCCTGGATTTACTGCTTATTCCATCCTGACGCCAGGGATCTTCCAATCAGGATTTCTGGAACACCTCTGCATTTGGGCAAAGTTACCGGAATTTTGCAACCCTATATTGGGCATGCATTCTAAATGGTATGCCAGCTTGTAAATTGCAAAATAGCCACACATTCACATCTGATGGATGTGTGTGTGTGCACACCTGTCCATGTGTGTCTTTGGTATGAGTCTATGTGCGTGTGTGTGTGCCTGTAGTGTAGGTGTGTGTGTGTGTGTCCGTCTACGTGTATCTCTCTTCCTCTTACTTGAGCTCCTCCTCCTCAATGAATCCACTCTGGTCAGCATCAATAGCCTGGAACACCTTCTTGACATTGTCAGGAGTCATGGCCTTCAGGCCCACCAGAGCAAAGAACTTCTTATGGTCGGAGACCTCCGGGGACACACAGGTACGCACATGCACACACACACACACGGACAGGTCATTACAGATACACACGCACAGACAGGTAGCACATGCACACACACACGGACAGGTCAGCACACAGATACACACACACGACAGGGTACGCACACACACACATACACGACACATGGACAGGTAAGCACACACACGCGGCGAGGTATGCACAACACACGGACAGGTAAGCACCACACGACCACACCATGCACACACAGACAGGTACGCACGCACACACACATACATACATACACAAACGCACAGGTACGCACACGGACAGGTCACACACCAAGCACATGGAGAGGGAGGGAGGAGACAGGAAGAGAAATGGAGAGATAGATATTATTATTTCAAAGGATTTGGTTTGGTTTTCAACAGTGAAAAGTGTGCTCACCTTGTGACTGCAATCAAGCGGCCTTCTGAATATCATCAGCTTTTCAAAAAATCTTTCAAAGCGGCCATCTTGGTAACTGAGGGGAGAGAGAGAGAGGTTTATGAATATATAATATTGGATAGCATAAAATGAGGCGCTAGGACAAAGTGTTTGATACTGGTATACTGTTGCAAATCTAACTAAAAAGCAGCATTCCCAAGTGAGGATGGCTTTTCACTTTCAGCAGTAATAAATTCATGAACTTCTTTGAGGAAAAGATCATGATCATTAGAAAGCAAATTACGGACTCCTCTTTAAATCTGCGTATTCCTCCAAGCTTAGCTGTCCTGAGTCTGCACAACTCTGCCAGGACCTAGGATCAAGAGAGACACTTAAGTGTTTTAGTACTATATTCTTGACACAATGATGAAAATAATCATGGCTCTAAACCTTCAAGCTGCATACTGGATCCTATTCCAACTAAACTACTGAAAGAGTTGCTTCTGTGCTTGGCCCTCCTATGTTGAACATAATAAAGGGCTCTCTATTCACCGGATGTGCTACCAAACTCACTAAAAGTTGGCAGTAATAAAGCCTCTCTTGAAAAAGCCAAACTTGACCCAGAAAATATAAAAAACTATCGGCCCATATACGGAATCCTTCCAATTCTTCTCTCAAAAATTTTAGAAAAGCTGATTGCGCAGCAACTCACTGCCTTCCTGAAGACAAGCAATGTATACGAAAATGCTTCAGTCTGGTTTTAGACCCCATCATAGCACTCGAGACTGGACTTTGTGAAGTGGTAATGACCTTTTAATGGGGCGCTCAGACGAGGCTCTGCATCTGTCCTCGTGCTACTAGACTTTAGTGCTGCCTTTGATACCATCGATCACCACATTCTTTTGGAGAGACCGGAAACCAAATTGGTCCTACACGGACAAGTTCTGGCCTGGTTTGATCTTATCTGTCGGAAAGATATAAGTTTGTCTTTGTGAATAGTTTGTCTTCTGACAAATCAACTGTACATTTTCGGTGTTCCTCAAGGTTCCGTTTTAGGACCACTATTGTTTTCACTATATATTTTACCTCTTGGGGATGTCATTCGAAAACATTAATGTTAACTTTCACTGCTATGCGGATGACACACAGCTGGTACATTTCAATGAAACATGGTGAAGTCAAAATTGCCTCTCGCTAGAAGCCTGTGTTTCAAGACATAAGGAAGTGGATGGCTGAAAAACTTTCTACTTTTAAACTCGGACAAAACAGAGATGCTTGTTCTAGGTCCGAAGAAACAAAGAGATCTTCTGTTAAATCTGACAATTAATCTTGATGGTTGTAAAGTCGTCTCAAATAAAACTGTGAAGGACCTCGGCGTTACTCTGGACCCCGATCTCTCTTTTGACGAACATATCAAGACTGTTTCAAGGACAGCTTTTTTCCATTACGTAACATTGCCCAAAAATCAAGATTTTTTGTCCCAAAAATGATGCAGAAAGTTAATCCATGCTTTACTGTCACTTTAGGTTAGAACTAACTG
>NW_019946447.1:16084-28604 GCF_002910315.2 Salvelinus sp. IW2-2015 | reverse complement strand
GTTACAGAGACGGTGATAGCACAGAGACGGTAACAGAGACGGTGATAGCATAGAGACGGTTACAGAGACAGGTGATAAGCACAGAGACAGGTACCAGAGACGGTGATAGCATAGAGGACGGTACAGAGACAGGACGTGATAGACATAGGAGACGGTACAGAGACAGAACGGTGATAGCAATAGAGACAGGTACAGAGGACAGAGACGGTGATAGCATAGAGACAGGTACAGAGACAGAAGACGGTGATACATAGAGAACGTACAGAGACAGAGCAGGTGATAGCACAGAAGACGGTACAGAGACAGAGACGGTGAATAGCACAGAGACGGTACAGAGACAGAGACGGTTGATAAGCATAGAGACGGATAACAGAGACAGAGACGGTTTGATAGCACAGGAACGGTACAGAGACAGGAGACTGGTGATAGCACAGAGACGTACAGAGACAGAGACGGTGATAGCATAGAGACGTACAGAGACATGAGACGGTGCTAGCACTCAGAACGTACAGAGGACAGAAAGAACGCGTGATAGCATAGAGACGTACAGAGACAGAGACGGTTGATAGCATAGAACGGTACAGAACAGAGACAGCATTTACCTACTGTATCACATCACGACTACAGAGACAGATGTCACGTGAATATGCATCAGAGACGTCGAACAGTTTATACGGTGATCACATAGAGACGTACAAGAGCACTAATGTACGGTACACTACACAGAGACGGTAGTATATACACTACAGAGACAATACAACGTATGATAAGCACTACAGAGACGCTGACCTACTGAACACCAGACTACAGCGTGACACGAAGAGCACGGACTACGAGAAGAGACTAGGTGACTAGCAGAGAGACGGACAGAGAAGAGACGTGATCAGAGAGAGACGGTACAGAGAGACGGTACAGAGAGCCATAAGAAGACGGCGTACAGAGCAGAGACGGGGGTCAGGAGTAGCGACAGAGAGTTACGGTTACAGAGAGCAGGAGTACAGGATGAAGGAAGAGACGGTACGAGACAGAGGTGAAGCAAGAACGGTACGAGCACTGAAGATAGAGACGGACAGAAGAGCGGGTGTGATTCCGGCGTAACAGAGACAGAGATCGGTTTGATCAGACTACAGAGACAGAGAGTCAACAGAGCGGTGATGAAGAGCACAAGATACAGAGACGGTGATAGCACGAACCGAAGAGGACGAGACGGGAGATAGCGACAGCAGACAGAGACGGTGATAGCCAGAGACTAGAGACGGTAGACAGCAGAGGACAGAACAGGCTGATAGCACGACGAGACCGGCGTAACAGAGCCAGAGACGGGATAACAGAGACAGAGACGGTAAGCACAGAGCGACAGAGACAGGAGACGGTGAATGAGCACAGGGAGACGGTACCAGAGACAGAGACGGTGATAGCAAAGAGACAGAGAGGTACGAATACAGAGTCGACCGATTAATCGAAGTGGCGATTAATTAGGGCGATTTCAAAGTTTTCATAACAATCGAAATCGGTAATTTTGGGACGCCGATTTTTATTATTTAACCTTTATTACACTAGGCAGGCAGTCATTAAAAACCATTCTTATTTTCTATGACGGACTTAGGAACGGTGGGTTTAACTGCCTTGTTTCAAGGGCGGAAACGACAGATTGTTTACTTGTTCAGCTCAGGGATTCAGTCTTGCAACCTTCGGTTAACTAGTACAACGCTCTAACCCACCTTGCCTCACGAGGAAGCCTGCCTCGTTTACCGCGAATGCAGTAAGAAGCCACAGGGTAAGTTGCTAGGCTAGCATTAAAACTATCTTATGAAAAAAAAACAATCAATCAATCATAATCGAAGTTATAACTACACATGTATGATTACTAGTTTTCTCGAGCGTGGTCGCTGCGGTTTGCATAGAATCGATGCGGTGCACATTCGCGGAAAAAGACTGTCGTTGCCTCCAACGTGTACATAACCATAAACATTCAATGCCTTTCTAAAATCAATACACAAGTATATATTTTTAAACCTGCTATATTTAGCTAAAAAAATCCAGGTTAAGCAGGCAATATTAACCAGGTGAAATTGTGTCATTTCTCTTGGCGTTCATGCACGCAGATTCAGGGTATATGCCAACAGTTGGGCCGCCTGGCTCATTGCAAACTAATTTGCCAGATTTTACGTAAATTATGACATAACATTGAAGTTGATGCAATGTTACATGAATATTTAGACTTATGGATGCCGCCTGTTAGATAAAATACGGAACGTTCCGTATTTCCCTGAAAGAATAAACGGTTTTGTTATTTAGATGTAGTTCCGGATTCGACCATATTAATGACCAAGGCTCGTATTTCTGTGTGTTATTAGTGTATATATTAGTCTATTGATTTGATAGAGCAGTCTGACTGAGCGATGGTAGGCACCAGCAGGGTTGTAAGCATTCATTCAACACGCACTTTCGTGCGTTTGCCAGCACTCATCGCTATGCTTCAAGCATTGCGCTAATTTATGACTTCAAGCCTATCAACTCCCGAGATTAGGCTGTGTAACCGATGTGAATGGCTAGCTAGTTAGCGGGGTGCGCGCTAATAGCGTTTCAAACGTTCACTCGCTCTGAGACTTGGAGTAATTGGTTCCCCTTGCTCTGCATGGGTAACGCTGCTTCGAGGTGGCTGTTGTCGTTGTGTTCCTGGTTCGAGCCCAGGTAGGAGCGAGAAAGGGATGGAAGCTATACTGTTACACTGGCAATACTAATCGGACCTATAAGAACATCCAATAGTCAAAGGTATATGAAATACAAATTGTATAGAGAGAAATAGTCCTATAATTCCTATAATAACTACAACTAAAAACTTCTTACCTGGAAATATTGAAGACTCTGTTAAAAGGAACCACCAGCTATTCATATGTTCTCATGTTCTGACAAGGAACTTAAACGTTAGCTTTTTACATGGCACATATTGACACTTTTACTTCTTCAACATTATTGTTGCATTATTTAAACAAATTGAACATGTTTCATTACTTATTGGAGGCTTAAATTGATTTTTAAATGTATTATATTAAGTTAAAATAAGTGTTTCATTCAGTATTGTTGTAATTGTCTTATTCCAAATTACATAAAATTAAAAAATAATAAAATTAAAAAAATCGGCCAATTAATCGGTACCGGCTTTTTTTGGTCCTCCAATAATCGGTATCGGTATCGGCGTTGAAAAAATCATAATCGGTCGACCTCTAATAGAGACAGCACAGAGACAGTACACAGAGAGACAGCACCTAGACAGCATAGAGACTGGACAGACAGTACACAGAGAGACAGCACTGAGACAGAATATAGACAGAGACAGTAGACAACAGAGAAAGAGACAGTAGGGACATGACAGAGACAACACAGAGACAGCGGCAGCACAGAGAAAGCACAGAGACAGTAGAGATAGAGACAGCATATAGACAGAGACAGCACATAGACAGTAGAGACAGCATATAGACAGAGACAGTACAGAGACAGGCAGAGACAGGACAGAGACTTGGACAGACAGCCATGTTCCCCGTGGACATCTCTAATCTGATAAAGGTGGACTATTAAATAAAGAGGTTTTCTGCTGTACAAAGCTGAAACAGAAAGTGCCGGAACATTACATTACAGCGTGTAGTTTCCTCCGGCCAGCCGAGACTGACGATGGCGTGTTATCAACACATAACTCACATTCCCTGGCACACACGGACTCCTCTCTGAAGACGGAGAGGTGCGTTCCAAATGGTCAAAAGTCGTACACTACTATAGGGTGCTAGATCCCTCCCTGTCATCCTGATCTGAAGAGTACCACAGCGCTGTAGTCTCAGGCTGCATCTCAATACCCTAGCGCAGCTTCCTCTCCTTGTCTCCTTGTCTCCTTTTCCTGCACTGATGCAGGAAGCACTGGACAAGTCAAAAGCAAACGGCAAAGCAAACTCACTCTCTGGCAAGCTCTCTTGCAGACATGCTTGTATTCCTTGGCTTTGGACTCAGAGTGGTATCCTGCTCCTGAAAAACAACACAAAGAAGTGAAAAGAAGGTGATGAAAAAAGGGTTACTAGCAAATTCATCAGTAAAGACAGTGTGTTGTTTCAACAGCTGGTTAATGATGACGTCATCCTACATCCATTTTCTACGCCTCTCTTTCACGGTCTGCATRGTCAGTGGCCATGTCCGAATACACAGACTTGTGTTCTAAATAGTAATGGGGGGGGGGGTATAGGAAATTATAATGTTTTATGGTACGGGGAATTTTGAAAATGTAAATGCCAGGATGTTGTACTCATTTCTGCACACTATTGAGGARGAGAATAGTATTTTCACACACACCCACACTGTGTTCGACAACTGCTGATAAATCAGAMTAGGGGGACGCACTCTAGCAAAAATGTATGAACAGCGGGGAAACAAGCTATCTAAATCTAAGCAYGATTAAAGTAGTAGGTAAGAAGACAGATGTCTGCCACAGTAACGCTCCAGAAGTGATAACAGATTCAATATATAGACAGTCAACGTCACATGTCATCTCATAGGACACCTGATAGGCTAATTTACGTAGCACAGAAAAATCTGACAACTAAGGTACTGTAAGTATACCAACCTGCATGCACCAACACAAAGCCAACAGCTTTCCCCTTGTCATTTCTGTCTGTAGTAGGCTCCTGTGGTGTGACTGTGGACCAGGCGTCAGGTAAGACAGGAGGGGGTTGTTGCTCTTCAGCACAGTTCAGTGGAGTCTCCATAACCCCGCCAGCACACCTCCACATGCATCACGGACCATTGGCCCCAGGTAACACTTGCATCTTGGCTCTCACACCTGGGAGGAAAGAACATAAAAAGTGGAGATGCCATTTGTCCTACTATGGATGGTGGCTAAAGCATTTGTGTACAACAATTGATAAACGAGTTGTATTTGCAAATGCCTATACGCAGTGTCAACAGTCATCCGCTGAACATGATCTATTAACATTATGTGAATTGGACTGTGTTTTGACAGCCTGGATAAGTAGGTGCAGACATTAAAGGCACACAATATAATTTCCAGCTCATTACACAAATCAACTGAGAGGGACACACTGCTGTTGCTGTGTTGTTTGACTGAGACGAGTTGCCTCCCACAATGTAAACAATGTGATTCCCGAGACTAGACGGCTTGATCATTCAGGCTGGCATGCCATTGTAGGCATTAGCTAGCTGGCTAGTCTGTTTGGAAGTCTGTTTGGAAGCTAGTTAGCCTTAACGTCTAGGTTGTTTTCGAACAAATTGGTWTAAGAATACGAGTGGCTAACTAGCGATAGAGAACGGTAGCATGTGTCTCTTGGTGCGTAGTTACAGCGTGCAAATATTCGCTGACATCTAACGTTTTGCGACAACTGAGCAAGCTAGCTAGCTACTAGCTAGGTTAGCTAGCTACATAGCATAGCATCCACATTTCGAAGACTCGACTGTGAACTTATTTGTGCACGAATCTGCTAACTAGCTGCCACACTAGTACAGACCCGGTTCGTGTTGTTATGTTTATGTGAAAACTTACTTTACTATTAAAAACTTTGCAAGTTGAAAGTACTCTGGCTGCGGCTCTGCAGCGAAATCTCTTCCGGGTTCAAGTACACGTCACAGGACGCAAATGTGCGCGTCCCAAAACATTATTGCCACGTTCAAATACCATCGACTAGAAACTCGGTAACTTTCAACTTTGTAAATTGTATATTTATCACACCAGTTGGCAAGTCGGAAATTCCCTTAACTCTTTCTGACTAGCTAGAACAGGCATATCCCAGAGTTTTACACTAAACATAAATATAAACGCAATATTTAGTGCTGGTCCAAGTCATGAGCTGGAAATTAAAAGATCACCCGAAATTATCCAGATTTTTTTATTTATTTGAATATCGAAAAAAAATACAATATACTTGCAGTGAAGCCACTCTAATATACTAATCATACCAGTCATCCACAGATTCCCATTCAGAGCGACACACAGAAGCATCAGGGTCATTGCCTGCCCTAAGGGCAGGTTGACCGATTACTCTAGGCCAAAAAAACGTGAACCCGAACCTCCAAGATCACCCCACAGTTCCCAATAGCTGTCCCTCAACATTGAGCATGTTTGGGATGCTCTGGAATTGATGTGTAAGACAGCGTTTCAGTTCCTGCCAATTCCAGCAACTTCACACATGCCATTGAAGAGGAGTGGACAACATTCACAGGGCAAAATCAACAGCCTGATCAACTCTATGTGAAGGAGATGTGTGCGCTGTATGAAGGAAAGTGGTGGTCACACAGATACGACTGCGTTTTCTGATCCACGCCCCTACCTTCTTGTATTTCTCAGTCAAGTCAAATACATGGATTAGGGCCTCATGAATTTATTTCAATTGACTGCTTTCTCTATATGAAACTGTAACTCAGTAAATCATTGAAATTGTTGCATGTTTGCGTTTATATTTTTGCTCATATACATCGGGAGATTATTGCCCGTTCATCTGTGCCAGTCGGGAAATAGAAACGCTGAAATGTGCGATTTGCAATAGTTTGTAGTTATACCACTGAGGCGTATTACCCACGCACAAGGCAGTCTACCCACTGTTCCCTGGTAAGCCTTCAATTGTAAATAAGAATTTGTTCTTAAACTGACTAGCCTAGTTAATATAAGGTTCCATTTTTTTATATTATAAAACAAATAATGACACGTTTTCTTTCTAAGCATTTTTTTTTTAAAGCTCATAAATGTCATGTCAACTCCACTGATATTATCTCCTATGCCTCTTTAACCTCAGACATTATTTTCGGCATTAATTCCAAAACCCGATTCTTTCTCCATTAATTKTCGATGTTTTAGGACAACAAGCTAGCGAGCTCTATGAAATAGAATATGATAGGGGGGAGGGGGGACCTCTTGAATATTACACATCACAGTTTATTCAAATATCATAGTAGCCTAATTCCATTGGATTGGAAATCAGAATCCACAACACCGCAATTCAATCTGAGACATATTATTCCTCCAATCAGGTTCTATCTCAAGGCCATCAGACTGTTCACCCCGYTATCAACCAGAAGGCCAGGTCAGTACAGGTGCATCAAAGTGGGGACCGAGAGACTGAAAAACAGCTTCTATCTCAAGGCCATCAGACTGTTAAACAGCCACCACTAACATTGAGTGGCTGCTGCCAACATACTGACTCAACTCCAGCCACTTTAATAAATGGAAAAATTGATGTAAAAAAATGTATCACTAGCCACTTTAAACAATGCTACTTAATATAATGTTTACATACCCTACATTACTCATCTCATATGTATATACTGTACTCTATACCATCTACTGCATCTTGCCTATGCCGTTCTGTACCATCACTCATTCATATATTTTTATGTACATATTCTTTATCCCTTTACACTTGGGGCCTAATAAGGTAGTAGTTGTGGAATTGTTAGGTTAGATTACTTGTTGGTTATTACTGCATTGTCGGAACTAGAAGCACAAGCATTTCGCTACACTCGCATTAACATCTGCTAACCATGTGTATGTGACAAATCAAATTTGATTTGAATTTTGTTTATTAGTATCCCCATTAGATAATACACATGCAGCAGCTACTATTCCTGGGGTCTACGGTACATAAAACATACAAACACAAGACAAAAAATACACAAACAAGAAGGTTGGTTTACAAAAGTGTTCAAGAAGAACAGGTCAGCCAGCACCTTTTCAGAGATAGCTTATTGGTCCATTTCATCTCATTAACTGTTTCCAATCCATTGCAATGGGAGAGATGAAATCTTCCACTTTCACATCTGGCATGGTTTATCCCAAACATGAGAAAGGCTGGCTGAGACGTATTTACCCCATACAGATGGCCTGACCTCTAGTAAACTACTACAGACAGTACAGTATACGGAAAACATATATATTGACATATATTTTAACATGTTTGTACATTTATTTACGTATATGTACATTACAGATATCGAACTGTGTTCAAGTCTTATATGTACACATCAGTGATGGTTAGTGGCATTTATGATGAGGTAGGACGATAATTTTTTTTAGCCTTACAGCATATTGGATGACTATAGAATATTCCATTCACCCAGCTCAATGTAACATTGATAGGTTTAGGCTACTACGTGATACTCATATTTTCCCCTTTACCAATCGTGAGGTTGTTACAACCTAGCCTATGGATGAAAGTTTACAACGTTGCTGCACACAGGTAGAGAGAAAATGTTGATGTAAAGAAAACTTTTTAACAGAATCGTCAGAATAAATACACCCCTGATCATGCGTAAACACAGTTCACTTTCATAGCAGCCACGTTGTATTCCTTCTCGCAACTATGCGCTGTCCACCTCACCCTTTTCCTTCGTTTGRGGATTTCAACGCACAACACAGCTGTATGTGACCAGGCAAAGATTTTTTTCTTTTTTCAAGCCAAACCATGTCATAACCGCTACACAGAGCCTTCATGTTGTCACCATATTAGCTAAAGTAACGTTCTAGTCAACATAGCTAATAAAACTAACGCGTTAGTTAACTTGCTACAATCATACAGTAACATTACAGTGTTTAGTCAGTAAGCAGTTAGACCGGCGGGACCCGGTGGCAATAAATTAATAAAACCAAAGGCCTTACCTCGACTTGGAAGAGTTCCAGTGTTGTGTTGGATAGTCATAGCCAGCTAGCTAACATAGCATCCCTCTGTTTGAGCAGGGTGTTTTGAGTAGGCTAAACTAGCTAGCTGCATTTGCTTGCTAAGTAAGTGAAACTGAAAAAAATGTATCCCTCTCTCTCTCGTTTGTCCTTCATTTTTGAAGAAATTWATTTGTTAAAAACTGTTCAACTATTGTCTTTCGCTCACTTTGAGTCAACTACTCACCACATTTTATGCACTGCTGTGCTAGCTAGCTGTAGCTTATGCTTTCAGTACTAGATTCATTCTCTGATCCTTTGATTGGGTGGACATGTCAGTTCATGCTGCAAGAGCCCTGATAGGCTGRAGGACGTCCTCTGGAAGTTGTCATAATTACTGTGTAAGTCTATGGAAGGGGGTGAAAACTAAGAACCTCCCAGGTTTTGTATTGAAGTCAATGTACCCAGAGGAGGATGGAAGCCAGCTGTCCTCCGGCTACACCATGGTGCTACCCTACAGAGTGCTGTTGASGCTACTGTAGACCTTCATTACAAAACAGTGTGTTTTAATCAATTATTTGTTGACGTGAATATATTTAGTATAGTTTTATCTAAAATGGATAACTTTTTTAMTCTTTTACAGTTTTTATGTTTATGAAATTCTGTACTGAATACTAAATACTCAGGGAGAAAAAGGTGTAGATTCATGAGCAGAGCGCGGCAGGTGTTTATTTCGCAGAAGGCAGGAATCGAATGCCACACAGAGATAATTATTTAACCATCATAATGCCACAGAGAGATAATATTTAACCACTCATAATGCCACAGAGATAATATTTAACCACTCATAATGCCACCAGAGATAATATTTAACCCACTCATAATGCCACACAGAGATAATATTAACCACTCATAATGCCAAACAGGATAATATTTACCCACTCATAATGCCACACGAGAGATAATATTTAACCACTCATAATGCCACAGAGAGATAATATTTAACCACTCATAATGCCACAGCAGAGATAATATTTAACCACTCATAATGCACACAGAGATAATATTTAACCACTCATAATGCCACACAGAGATAATAATATTAACCACTCATAATGCCACAGAGAGATAATATTTAACCACTCATAATGCCACACACGAGATAAATATTTAAACCACTCATAATGCCACACAGAGATAATATTTAACCACTCATAATGCCACACAGAGAAATATATTTAACCCCTCATAATGCCACCACAGAGATAATATTTAACCACTCATAATGCCACAGAGAGATAAATATTGAACCACTCATAATGCCACATGGCTTCACATTTTATAGCCCCCTAATACATAACTGTGGATTCAGTAAGAAAACAACTAACTAATGTTATAGACCAAAGTCTTATGGTATAACTAAACTATACAGTGTAAAACAAAATCCTGTTGTTCTTACAGTAACTTACTGGCAGCCAGTTACTTGTAAGTTACAGTAAAAAAAAAGGTCAGTTTACAGTAATGTCCTGTTAACAAAATGTCTTTTGGATTTCACGGTAACATACTGTACCCTGTCTTTCAAAACTATCTTACAAGCCTTGGAATGTTTGTTGGTATGGTCAACAAATTGGGGTGATGTTGTAATTACCCTGTGACAAACAGTATAACGATACATATTTGTAAAAGATGGTCAGCCGTAAAACCATTTCAACATTACATGTCTTCAAGCTCTTCAAAAAAAAAATAAAAAAATAAAAGAGCGATCAGCAACATCGGAGATAACACCGGAGGAAGCAGACACGCTGTGGTGTGAAGAGGCCCGCAACGCTTTTGTTAAACACGTCAAATAAACAGAGAGACTAACAGTTACAACCCCACAGGAATACTGCAGGAAAACACTCAGAGGGGGGGGGGGGGGGGGGAATGTGACGCTTCATTAAATCATTCAGTACCCAATGAATGAACACTGGCTGGCTACACCTCCACACCAGGCCTGAGCACACGCAGTCTGAACACACTAGCTGATTCAGACCAGGCCTGAGCTCACGCAGTCTGAAACACACTAGCTGATTCCAACCAGGCCTGAGCTCACCTGATTCCCTGGTTGATTCAGACCAGGCCTGAACTCACCTGATTCCCTGGTTGATTCCCACCAGGTCTGAGCTCACCTGATTCCCTGGTTGATTCAGACCAGGCCTGAGTTCACCTGATTCCCTGGCTGATTACAACCAGGCCTGAGCTCACCTGATTCCCTGGTTGATTCAGACCAGGCCTGAGCTCACCTGATTCCCTGGCTGATTCCAAACAGTCTTGAGCTCATCTGATTCCTGGCTGATTCCAACCAGCCTGAGCTCACCTGATTCCTGGTTGATTCCCACCAGGTCTGAGCTCACCTGATTCCCTGGTTGATTCAGACCAGGCCTGAATCCCCTGATTCCCTGGTTGATTCCACCAGGCTGAGCTCACCTGATTCCCTGGTTGATTCAGACCAGGCCTGAGCTCACCTGATTCCCTGGCTGATTCAGACCAGGCCTGAGCTCACTGATTCCCTGGCTGATTCAGACCAGGGGCCTGAGCTCACCTGATTCCCCTGGCTGATTCCAACCAGGTCTGAGCTCACCTGATTCCCTGGTTGATTCCAACCAGGTCTGAGCTCACCTGATTCCCTGGTTGATTCAGACCAGACCTGAGCTCACCTGATTCCCACCGGCCTGAGCTCACCTGATTCCAACCAGGCCTGAGTTCACCTGATTCCCTGGCTGATTACAACAAGGCCTGAGCTCACCTGATTCCTGGTTGATTCAGACCAGGCCTGAGCTCACCTGATTCCCTGGCTGATTCCAAACAGTCCTTGAGCTCATCTGATTCCCTGGCTGATTCCAACCAGGCCTGAGCTCACCTGATCCCTGGTTGATTCCCACCAGGTCTGACTCACCTGATTCCTGGTTGATTCAGACCAGGCCTGAAATCACCTGATTCCCTGGTTGATTCCCACCAGGCCTGAGCTCACCTGATTCCCTGGTTGATTCAGACCAGGCTGAGTCACCTGATTCCCTGGCTGATTCAGACAGGCCTGACTCACCTGATTCCCTGGCTGATTCAGACAGGCCTGAGCTCACCTGATTCCCTGCTGATTCAGACAGGCCTGAGCTCACCTGATTCCCTGGCTGATTCAACCAGGTCTGAGCTCACCTGATTCCCTGGTTGATTCCAACCAGGTCTGAGCTCACCTGATTCCCTGGTTGATTCCAACCAGGTCTGAGCTCACCTGATTCCTGGTTGATTCAGACCAGCCTGAGCTCACCTGATTCCCTCCTGGTTGATTCCAACCAGGTCTGCGCTCACCTGATTCCCTGGTTGATTCAGACCAGACCTGAGCTCACCTGAGTTCCCACCAGGCCTGAGCTCACCTGATTCCAACCAGGCCTGAGTTCACCTGGATTCCCTGGCTGATTACAACCAGGCCTGAGCTCACCTGTTCCCTGGTTGATTCAGACCAGGCCTGAGCTCACCTGATTCCTGGCTGATTCCAAACAGTCTTGAGCTCATCTGATTCCCTGGCTGATTCAAACCAGGCCTGAGCTCACCTGATTCCCTGGTTTTTGATTCCCACCAGGCTGAGCTCACTGATTCCCTGGTTATTCAGACCAGGCCTGAAATCACCTGATTCCCTGTGATTCCCACCAGGCCTGAGCTCACCTGATTCCCTGGTTGATTCAGACCAGGCCTGAGCTCACCTGATTCCCTGGCTGATTCAACCAGGCGAGCTCACCTGATTCCCTGGCTGATTCAGACAGGCCTGAGCTCACCTGATTCCCTGGCTATTCAGACCAGGCCTGAGCTCACCTGATTCCCTGGTCTGATTCCAACCAGGTC
>NW_019946447.1:8613-11782 GCF_002910315.2 Salvelinus sp. IW2-2015 | reverse complement strand
CAGGTAATGGGTAGGCAAATCAAAAGTAGGACTGAAGTCTTTAACTGGTTCTCACAAAACGAGCTAGGAAAAGGCTTAGTAGAGTCACAACCAACAATACCTCACAAAGGCACAAACAGAATGAACTGAACTAAATAAGGAGCTGAGAGACAGGTGAGTAACTAACACAGGTGAAATCAATTCTAACGTTCAGAACACTGAGCTCACCTGATTCCCTGGTTGATTCAGACCAGACCTGAGCTCACCTGATTCCCACCAGGCCTGAGCTCACCTGATTCCCACCAGGCCCATGCAGTCTGAACTCTGTTTTACAGTATAGGATCACCACATCCTGTGTGTGTGTATGTCAGTGTGTTGACACAGTCGTGAGGCAGGATCTACAGCTGCAATTAAACCAAGTGTATAGGGGTATGGCTGATGACTGGTGTTGAACCAGGACTAAGCTGCTGACAGTCCAGTTGACTTTCTCCCCAAGTAACTATCTCTAAAACCAGCCATGGAAAGAGTCTCTCTCTCTCTGTGTTTAGTCAGAGTCCTATAAGGGTTTAGTGAAGACAGCTCTTTCACAACCAGAGTCCTATAAGGGTTTAGTGAGGACAGCTCTTTCATAACCAGTCCTATAAGGGTTTAGTGAAGACAGCTCTTTCACAACCAGAGTCCTATAAGGGTTTAGTTAGGACAGCTCTTTCACAACCAGAGTCCTATAAGGGTTTAGTKAGGACAGCTCTTTCATAACCAGAACATAAACTTAGACATGTGACAAACATTGGAGCTTCATTTTGAATATGCAAAATGGACCCCAAACGATGTACATTTTCATCAATGCTAACAGCCCTTTCTTAGTTAATTCTCCGGTCAGCCTTGTAAAAGGTGATCACTGTGTTGTTTATGTGATGGAAAATACAGAAACATTTCATCATCCCGTTGGGGTACAGCAAAACAAGTGCAGACTAGACTGAATATGACACATTGTGAAGTGTTTATCATCTGTGTAAATTCCTTCCTGCCTGTGTGTGTGTGTGTATGTGTGTTAATCAAACGATCATTACTCCATACCAACATAATCCTGGGGGTAGTGTTCCAAATGACTCCCTACACTCTGTGGGCTCTGGTCAAAAGTAGTGCACTAAATAGGGGATAGGGTGCCGATTGGGACAAGTTTGATCTCTATTGTGCTAGTTGCTAGGTTTGGTTACTGTTGGCTCAGATGATGCATACCATGAATACTTACAGTACCTGTCTTCACACTACTCACTCAAGACAGGGAGAAAAGGCGAGCACCTCTTTAAAACGTACAACTAAGCTGTTTACAAACTACATCTAAAGCCTTGCCAAGAGAACGAGAAGCCGAGACATCTAGTTCATTTCTATGCAAAGATCTGTTGAGATTTCATTGCGTGTTAGATTGGTCATTTCTACGTGAACTGTTATTGTATTATTCTGGTTTGCCGTAGAGACAGACAGCATGACTTTTACCGGAACATTCTGGTTTGTCGTAGAGACAGACAGCATGACTTTTACCGGAACATTCTGGTTTGTCGTAGAGACAGACAGCATGTCACGTTCTGACCTTAGTTCCTTTTTTATGTCTTTATTTTAGTTTGGTCAGAGCGTGAGTTGGGGTGGGCATTCTATGTTGTTTTTCTATGTTTTGTTCTGTTGTTATATTTCTATGTGTTGTGCCTAGTATGGTTCTCAATCAGAGGCAGGTGTCAGTCGTTGTCTTTGATTGGGAGCCATATTTAGGTAGCCTGTTTGTCATTGTGTGTTGTGGGTTATTATTTTCTGTTCTGTTTCACCGTACAGGAGTGTTCGTTTGTCGTTTTATTGTTTTTGTTCAGTGTTCATTATTTCTTATTAAAACAWTATGGACACTTACCACGCTGCACATTGGTCCTCCTCTTCTTCCAACCACGACAAGCGTTACACAGCATGACTTTTACCGGAACAGTCTGGTTTGTCGTAGAGACAGACAGCATGACTTTTAATGGAACATTCTGGTTTGTCGTAGAGACAGACAGCATGACTTTTAATGGAACATTCTGGTTGTCGTAGAGACAGACAGCATGACTTGGAACATTCTGGAACTAAAACAGTTCCTTGTTTTAGAAAAGTAGTTTTCTTCAGCATCAGATTCAGCCGATAGTATGTAATATCACGTCAAACACACATTATCATCAATGCGAGTTCAGAAGCACATGGAAAACATGCTGGGGAAAAAGACAAAGCACGATGTATTTCGGTGTAAATACAAGAGCCACCGCAACCACCTCGGTGAAAAACCAAAGGAGGTCTAACAAAGCAACGTTAATTAAACACATCATGAGACGCCAAGAGACGGCAATCTTTCTCTGCCTCTGGCTTTCATACATTTCAGATCAATTCATTCATTTGACATTTATTTAATAAATCAGGGCCAGTCAATAAGAACACATTCTTATTTACAAAAGCAGCCTGGAACGATTGGGTTGCCTGTGAATAGTATCAGAAATATATGATCTGTTAATTACATTCTAATAATAACACACCTATATATTACAGAACAGAGCAGCAAGCACTTTGGGCACGGAATTCCTTTTCTGTGTAGTTATGATAGTAGAGATGAGACCCCACTCTTCGGTGTATTAGACTGGTGATGAGATATGATCCCACTCTCTCTGTGTATTAGAGCTGTAGGAGATGAGACCCACTCTCTCTGTGTGTATTGACTGGTAGAGATGGACCCCACTCTCTCTTGTGTATTGGACTGGTTAGTAGATGATACCCCACTCTCTCTGTGTATTAGACTGGTAGAGATGAGACCCACTCTCTCTGTGTATTAGACTCTGGTAGAGATGAGACCCACTCTCTCGTGTGTATTAGACTTAGAGATGAACCCCACTCTCTCTTGGTATTAGACTGGTAGAGATGAGACCCCACTCTCTCTGTATTTTGTTTTATTTAGTACTGTAGTAGATGAGATCCCACTCTCTCAGTTGATGTTGTAATTGGTAAGTGAGTAGCTGGAATACGATTTTATGAACCCCACTTCTCTCATAGTATCTGGACTGGTAGAGATGAGACCCCAGCTTCTCCAGTGTCATTCGAGAACCACTTGGTCAGGAGATCGATCAGACCCCACCTCTCTCTTGGTAAATATTTTTTAGTATCTGTGATAGAGAATTGAGAA